>NC_081250.1:140605116-140905116 GCF_030490865.1 Poecile atricapillus
TTGTTCTAACATTTTTTCTCTGTACAGCCAGCTTTCACCTTGCCGTCTCATACATTTGGAACGAGAAGACTCTTGCAGATACTTTTTTGTTTGCATTTTCTTTTAGAAGGGGTTAACATATTGCACTCAATTCATAATTTAAAATCCTCTTTAAAAGGATACAAATAAAATTAAATCTTCTTCTTAAACTGAAGCTAAACCTGTATTTATTTCCATTAACAAGAATGACAGAAACGAAACAGAACAACCTTGCAGCTATGATACTTGTAAGAAATCACCTATATAGAGAGAATAAAAGTAGCATTATTTAACTCAGTACTTTAATGGTAGTCATAAGAATAAGGCATTTGGAAAAAAGCATTATTATGGACCTTGGTGTTCACAGATTTGTAATGAACACGCTAAAATACCCAACCACTCGTGTGAAAATGAAGTTAAAAAAAGCAATACTAGAAATTTCACCATATTTTCACATGATCCTTTCACCCCATCTACAGTCTGACAATTGCTTTTCACCCCTTAGTGTCCAAATATCTTGTGCACTATGTCTCAGACCCTGTCTTTTCTAAATATCACGAAGTCATTTTTGCCATATGCAACATCATATTTATACACTTTATTTATGATCAGGAAATAATCACTAATTTCAGACTTCTGCCACAAGGTAGAACATATAAGACAAAAATAATATAATGAAGAATAAGAACAGAATATGTCAACTATTGAGATGTGAACTGTTGAAACATCTAAACATGTTTCAATTAATATAAAATAAGAAGAAGGAAAAACAGTTTTGTGAAGAAGCAGTTAAAGATCTGATCTATTCTAATGATTCCAGGTGAAGAATTTACTTAGTAGCCTCAGCATTAGTAAAAATCTTTCTCTTTATTAACTCACCTTATGTAGGGTACAGGATCACACTGAACCATACTGAGTAGCCACTGTAATTCTTCATAGCTCCTGTCAACTGCAAAGCAAAATAAAACAAAACGCTTATTTCTATATATAATGTGGAAGGATTTTGATGAAGACAATCATGAGTTCCTCAATTAGCACATGAAGAGCATGAATCATTACAACTTAAGAGCAATTCCACTAATTATGGAGCAAATTCAAAGTAAAAAGTCTTACTTTACATGGAAATAGAAACATTTACAAAACTCTTACATGCCTCAATTGCTCAATAACAACCAATTTGACTATTTGCATGAGCACTGATTAGGAAAACCAGAGTAAAGGCTCATCTTGATATCGTGTGCTTCCTAAAATGAATGCATTCAAATATCCTTTTAAGAATAAGAAGCATTAACATCTTCTGTAGAGAATATACAATTCTCAGACACAGGAATCTGTGAAATAAAGATAATAATCTTTACATAGGACAGAAAGAAGACTATTACAGGGCTTATATAAAACTGCAATCATGCTCCCCTCATCAGCCTTCATTAGTTTTATAAATCATTATACTTTGCAACTAGAATGGATTTTGAAACCTATCAGCACATGCTTCTAGGAAATTGCTGTTTGACACTGTTGGAAACAAAATCAGCTTGTCAGTTTGAAATGTAACTTATATTACAAAATTCCTTTGATTATCAGAGTAATACTGCAAAATAGGAAACTACATGAGGTATCATCATCACTCATTACACAAAACATGAAAGAATTTTTATGTGATCTTTTTGTCAGGTGCATAACTGTAAGATTTCTACAGTAGTATTCTATTCTCAATTCTTCAAAACAATGAAGGGAGTATATTAATCATTACTGGATAGACCGGTCCAAAAACATTTCTATTACTTTCTATCTTGTGGTCCTAGCAATGTATTTCTTTCTTCCCCTAGTCAATGGTAATTTTAGTTCTCAATACCTCAGTTCAATTTTTCTTTCTTATTTTGGTTGGTTTTCAGTCAACAATTTTAAAATATAAAATATTCTTTAGTCCAACCAATTCTAATACCAATTATTTTCTTGTTATTTCACTAGAGTAAGTTGCTTTTAACAGAAGAACCATTTATTTATACTATAAGAACCAGCACTGCATTCTATTACAAGTTTTAAAAATAATCTGGACAACTAAAACATGACCCTTTTCTGGCTAGGAGAAAGCAACTACATTAAAATATTGCTTAGACAATGGCTGAAGAGTCTTTGCAGGCCACTTGCTAGTCAGCCCTGCTCTTCCTACAGTCCAGCCAACACAAAACTGGTTACTCTGGTGAGGCTCCAATAAGCCCTTTTCAGAGGCAGAATGGATTAGCTCACTCAGGGCACTGTTTAGAGCATGGCTACACAGCTCTGGATGATGCCAGGGCAAATTTGTATCCATATAGATCAGAACTACAATCTCAGATTTGCCTTAAAAACCAGAAACCTTTGAAAAACTATGCAGAGAACATACTTCTAAGGGATTAGTGACTTCCTGTGCTCAGCTCAATGCACAGCTGCTCTTCCTGGCTTGGCACAGAAGGCAGCTAGGATGCTGCAAACAAAAGTTGTTTTGCGTGTAACAAAAACAGTATTTTTTTACCACGCAGCAAAGAATTGCAACACTGCAAACATAAAGTCACAATCATTAGCAAACTGTAATTATTTTGACTAACAAAAGGGATTTTAAAATGCTTTTTAATTAGAAAATGAAAAGTCTGGGAGATTAATCCTTTAGGCTGATGGTACTGGATAACAAAACCAGGTAACACCATACTTTTGTGATTAAAAAAAATTTTTTTTTTCTTTGTGTTTTAAACTTATTTCAGCTAGAAATTAAGTAAGTCTTCCCTGCTATTTGCCTTATAGTGTAAGCTAAGCCTTCTAGGCTTCCAAAGCTTTTCTACTAATGCATTTAACCTGCTCTTCAAATTTATATAGGAACTATGAAACAAATTTGGACAGCAATGACAAATTAAACCCAACCTCAGGCAGAACAAATCTTATTAGCAAAAACAACCATATACCAGGCCTGGTTTGGGGACCTTACAAAATCATCTGCTCCAACCTTCCATGGGAAAGGGAGCCTAGATGAGATTATCTAGCACTCTATCCAACTGCATCTTGAAAACCTACAGCAATGGGGACTCCACCACATCCCTGGGGAGGCTGTGCCACTGACTGATTGCTCTCACTGCAAAAGAATTCTTCTCTTGTATCAAGATGAAACACCTCTTAGTACAACTTGTACATGTTAATCCTTCTCCTTTCCATGTGGAGGAGAGAGACACTCCATCCACTTTGCAGCTTCTTTCCAAGTACTGGAATATTGTGTTGAAGTCCCCCTAAGACTTCTCCAGGGAGAAAAGAACTAACTCTGTCACTCCTCCCTCACAGAGCAGGTTCTGCACCCCTCTGATAATCTTCATGGCCCCTCTTTGGACCCTCTGCAGTCTGCCCACAACTTTTTTGAATTATGAAGGCTGCATTATACACACTGCTTGAAGCGCAGACTGAGTACAAAGTAGAGTGGGGCAATCACAACTCAGACTCTGTTCATATTGCAGATGCAGCCCAGGATCTGATCTGCTGCATAACTGACTCGTGGTCAGCCTGTCATCCACCAAGACCCCCAGGTCCCTTTCAGTGATGCTACTCCCCAAGAACACATCCTGGCTTGTTCTGGGCTCTTTGGTTATGTTGTCCCAGGTGCAGAACCTTGCACTTGTTAAACTTCACCCGGTTCTTGCTCCCCTCCTCTCCTAGCCTGCCCAGGTCTGTCCCTTCTGATGTGTCTACCTCATCACCAGCTTTCTCATCAATAAACCTGATGAGGCTGCTCTCAGTGCTGTTCTCCACATAATTTCTGAAGACTCATTTGTGACAGACTACCAGCCTGATTAAAAACCACTGATTACCACCCTCACACCTTCAGTGGCCCATGACCTGAATTCTTACCCACTGCACTGCAGTGACCACCCATCCTGTTTGTAGCTTGCCAGTTTGTCTAGGAGAAGGCTGTGGAAAAAGCAACATGTGTAGACTTTCATACTTCTGGTAGATATAAACACAAGTGATTGCCTTCTGAAACAAAAATCCCCTTGCGATTTTTTTTCAAGTTACAAACAGTGCTGTCTCGGTTCTCAATTGCAGCAGAGCATCTTTGACACTGAACTTCAACATTTATCAAATTTGATAATGCTTATTTATTTAGAATAGTTTCTTGTTATCTCTCCTAAGTATGCAACTGCCTTGTTCTATACAAGTAAATATTAATAGTCATATAGCTCTCACTAGTTAACTTTAAGAAGTTAATAAACCCTGTTCACTTCATCCCACTTTGGATAAACTGTATGCTGCCTCAAGCATTTTAAAAAAGTTACCATTTCTCAAAAAAACCCTTGCTATTAATGGCAAAGAAAACAACTTAATCATTTCCATGGAGAAATTATTTCTTTTCAAGTAACTCAAAAAAAGGTAGTGTTACTCCTACTCTGAAAGTTCCACCAGAAAACACAGACTTTCCTTTTTATGGGAATTACAAAATCTGTCAGCTTCCTTTACAAGAACTGTTAAAAGCCAGCTTTGGCCAAGCAACAGGCACTTGATAGCTGCTGGTTTGCATCCAGTGTGAACTGGGAAGCAGGTAACCAGGAACAATGAGAATCAGATCTCTTGGCAATAGATGGCTGATCATTTCCCCTTCTAAAGCCAGGTTTAGGGCTTTGCAAGACAAGCACTGCTAACTTCTCTATGGGTAGAGGAATAAGTCAGTTAGCTCACTGAGTTTCTCAATCATCCCTCCACCAAAAACCCACCAGTCTTACAGCAGGAGCAGAAGCTCCTATGTTCAGTGCTGGAAGCTTGCATTTTAGAAATGGCTAATGACCAGCTAGATAACAGGCTGTGTGGTGAATTGTAGTGACTTTATAGACAATAGATATTTGCATCTGATACCTCTGCATCAGAGAAAAAGCTGTTGGCAAGGAGCACGGCAGTTAGGTACAGCAGTATTCTAACCTGTCATTATCAGATCTCACAATGAGTTCAGGAAAAAACTCTGTTCAACCACTGATTTCAAGTAATCTACTACTTTTTACCACCCAAGTTTTGGCTCCCTGTAGGTTTCAAGCTACTAACTCTATTATCTTGCTTATCCAGCACCCTGTTTGATCACTTGTTTTAAAGATTATTTTATTACTTTGTAGTACAAACACTTTCTTATTCAAGCCAGTTATTAACTATAAATACCATCCATAAAAGGTCAAGAATTTAATGAGAAAACATTATTTTTTCTATCAGTTTGTCTTTCCACAGGGTGGGATGAATTAGTGAGGAGATTGTTCTAAAGGAAAAGAGCCGATGAGTAAGCTTTCTATTCTCCAGCAAATATTTCCACTAACATTCTATGAAGGGTGGAAAAAAGCAATTAGTCCACCAGAGAGATATATATATATATATATATATACAGCACTAGCACAGTTCAGAATTCTAGCTGTGTATCACTCACAGGATCAGCAATGGTGTGTTTGGAGTGGATTAAGGATACAGAGTGTCTGGTGGATTGCAGGAGGGAGCCTGAACACTGCTGGTGCACAGCCTGCCTCACAGTTATCAGCTGTGCAGAATGACAGCCTGGTTTCAGTCAGCGACAGGATACCTGAGTTTCACCAAATGCATTCACTCAAAGATTTCAATTGCCTTAAAACCTCCCACTGGCTAATCTAGTTTGAGAAGTGTCTGGATAGAATAACAGGTGTAATGTCAAAGTAATACAGCCCTCAAAAAAGTTAACTATTATTAATTAATAATTAACTGTTATACTATTACTATACAACTATTCATGTAACAAGCAAAGGAAACTCTCCTTTACCCTGAAAACAAAGCAAACCCAGGAAAGCTGAGACAGAATAATTAGAAATCTAGATCCATCAGTCTGCTACAGAGGAAGAACTGAAGGATTTGGCCACTTTGAAAGGTAAAAACCTCCAAACATAAAAAGTATTACAAATCTGCTGAACAAAGAAAGAATAACCCAAATAAATGAAAAGGACAGTATAATATTAAATTAACTTTATGTAATGCAAATCACTGAAGGTGTAATTTCTAACTGCCACTATCTGCCAGAAATCTGTCAGGATTGAGTATCAACTACGAGCATTTAAGAAACTGTCCAGGGTGGTTTTTTTTTCTCATGAAACTGCAATAGTCAAGAAGGATAAAAGCAATATTAAAAGAATGTAAACATCTCACAAACATAAGCTATGCATAAGGAATGGCAAAACAGAATCAGCCGAAATATCTCTACAATAATCTAAGTTTCCAAAATTTGTAACCACAAGATGCATGCAAAAAGCACAATTAAGGTATCAGGAAGAAAGTAAACCAAAACAAATGACTTTCACTAGCAATTATAGCTGAAATAAATTAAATTGAAGTCACTGAAGTGTTAAAGACAAATTACCAAATCCCCTTACTGCCACTCATTATTCCAAAACACTGGTATCTGATTCAATTTGCAAAGCACTGAGAAACAATGCTCAGCACATCTTCATATCACATGTACTTGCTGGGATTAAACAATAATAGAAATCTCAGTTTCTTATTAATGCAACTGTCACCACTCTTCTGGTGGACACTATTTCAACCTAATATTAATGAGGTAAGCATTACATTTGTATGAGAATTGCTACAAAATGTCAAAATACTTGGGAAAAGGGTATACCTTTTGTATAATCAACAACAGCCTCCAGTGCTGCTATTCGGACATCGACGAAGTGCCCGTACTCTGCGTACGACTTGAAGAGAGCAGGATCGCTTGGGACATGACCATTCTTCTGAAGCACTCGAATAGCTTTTAAACAGCTAGAAATGGTAGAAGAAAATTTACATCAGCTTTATGGAACCAGCCAAGAAATATAAAATTACTTTCTTCAAAATCAAGTACTGCAGATTTTCTGAATTATGTTATCCACATTAACATGATTAACATACTACAATTACTTTCACAGCATTAACATACAGCTCTTATTACCTGTTAATTAGGCAGAAACACAAACAAAATTCTCCATCCTGTCAAATCCATTGCTTGGTTTCAGTAGAGCCATGGTGACTTAGAGTAAACACAACTCAGATGATGCTGCATGCTCTACAGTAATTGTTACAAGGCAAAATGTTCATAAATGCTCTTCTTAAAGAGGCATGGGTTCATTGATTATGACTGTTACTAAAGGTCTACACTGACAAAAATTAATGCTGAAAAGTAAAGCAATCAAGACAAACTTGCATTATCAGATTTTGAAAGTTAAAATGAATTTGACATTTAAGATTAAGACATACAAGCTAAAATCTCAAAAGTGAACTACAGAAAGGTACATAAAACCCAAGAAAAGTAGTGTCATTAAATCATACCTGACTGTGATAGTATGTCTGTAACTGGGGAGAAGCTTCTCCATATTCAGAAAACGTGTAATTTCTTCAAGAATAAGTCGTACATCAGGATTTAAGTTATCCAATGTTCGAACTTCATTGTTCACACTGACTGCAGGAGTCACAGAATTGGCTAGGGCATCAATAAGCTCAGCACGATAGTAGTTGTCTGAAAACTAGATAAACCCAATATTTAACAAAGAAAATATAATAATATATGTCCTTTCAAAGCTAATAAATGCTTAAGTCCCGTTACAGAACAGATCTTAAAACTAAGACCTTGAGATAAACTCATAAACACACGAGAAAGGAAAACAGGAAAAAAATGGTTCTGAAAATCATACCATTAATCCAGCAAGCAACTTCATGAGCTTCTGAAGTGAACTAACAAGCTCACTGCTGCTTAGTGAAGAAAATCTTACTTCATCCAAACCTCTTACCTGGGCTCATAGTTTCACCCTTTCCATTATGCTGTCTTTTGCATCTGTTGGTTGTATTAGTAAGCAGTAAAACATATAAAAATAAAATTTCCAAAAAGCAGAAAGGAGTACTGGATTTGAATATTAGTTACTTTTACCTAAACAAACACAACACCTGTCAGATCCAGCAGATGCCAAACACGTGTAGAAGGGACACATGGAAAGGTGAGGCTGAGTGAGGTAAGACATCAGCACATGTCACTCCTTTCTGTAGCTACTGATGTTTGCATTCATGTGTCCAACTCAGTACCCCTCCCCACCCATCACCCTTATTTCAGTAACAAGCAGCATGTGTCTTGTTACAGTATGTGCTCTACACACAAGAAAAAATGAAGTTTAAAACACATCAGACTGGTTCTGCTTCATTTTGGATACTTAAATGGGAAGATTATGCTAATCTCCTACATAGATGAAATTCTGTATCATCTCAGGATCTTAAGGGTCATTTAATCATCCTTCAGAAGTGGTCTGTGTGGGAAGGAACTTCAGGCGACAACATTTCCAACACAGATGGTTCAGCTAAGTGATGGAACAAGATAAATCTGTGGTTCACCTGTTCTTTAACCAAATAAAGACAATCCAGTTCTGTGAGCTAGAACTGATACTCAGAACACAGAATTCCAGAGTCCTATATAGTTTTAAAAAAAGATTATTTCCTTTCATTGCTCTTTCAAATACTCCTCTCAAGGTGAAATAAACATCAAAAAAACAGTGCTTAACTTCTCATACTACATTTTCTCCAAACCCTTGGGTCTTTTGAATGAAAAAGAGTATAGCAAGAAAGTATGTGTGCAAATGAAGACAAGCAGGTCCTTAGTAACAACAAGCACACAGAGCTTTGAAACATCCAAGAAGTGCCACCATAGAAATTTCAGCTACAGAACATTCTCTAACATTTACCACATCACCTTTTCATCAACTCTGAGCTATGCGCAGTAGTGGCATCCAACAACATGCAGTGTACTAACAAAAACTTTTTTCACCAAAAAAAAAAAAAAAAATAAAAAATCAGAGATTAAAATAAACACAGTCTTTACCTTATTCTTCCTGTTATCATTGTACTTGATCAAATCCAAAATAAACATTAAAACTTCCTTAGGACAAAGGTTGTGAACATCTCTCAGAAGGGCCATGGCAACAGGCATAGTCTGCGTAATAAAATTAATTAATATCATTCTTTACATTATTGAAATGATATCTACAACCCTGAAAAGAGGCACATCCTGCAAATCAGCAATTAACAAATTTACAATGGCAGGTGTCTGAAAAGCTGTATTTACAAACTTTTTGGAAGTCAGACCATGTACTATATAATCTTCAGATCAAATAAACTATTTAGTTATTGCTCAGTAATTAGTCACAGTACAGACATTAAAAAAAAAAGTATATCCAAAACCACACACTCAAGACACTATTAAAAAGGTATCAAAGGAAAAACAATGAGACGCAGAAAATGATGATGGAATTTATTTTGAGATGGACACTGAATTTGAGTGTTTTCATGTCAACACAATATCTAAGCTTCCACTTTCACTGAGACATATAGACCCAACAGGGTCAGCGAAGCCTGAAGAATTATTAGCCAGACAGCTGTTAATTTGATTAGGTATTTATTTTAGAATGAGCTAAGCAAATCTCTAAACTCCACCCAACATAGATTTAAAAATCTTACTCTAGATCTACAAACTTGGCACACAGGATTAAAAAGGGACAAAAATGTAAGATTAAGTGGTAAAGAATGAACAATCACAAAAAAAGCAGAAAAATACAAAAAGAAGGTGCAAGAATGACATGAAGGATGAAACAGTTTTGGACAGGGTAAAAAAAAAAAGACAAAATTTGAGTCTTCTATAAAATAAATAATATGTAATCTATGTAGTATGAATTCAATCACCCAGTCCAGTGAATCTTGAGAGAAAAACATAATTAATTTTGTTATCCTATGAACAATCAAAAACTATAGCTTACAGAAAAAAATAGTGTGCTAACACCAAAATTAACAGTGGCAATATAGGAAGTTGACAATAGAAGAGGGCAAGAAGGATTATGCAATATCTTGAACTAAAAAGCCCACCAATTTAAGAGCTGTAAGATTTTATTTGCATTATGGTATAACTGCTATTAAAGAACAAAGGCAGTTGTTGAATTCACCTAAAAGATAAAATCAGTATCTTCATTACAGTCCTATTTAAGAATGAGGTCACAAATACTTGCAAGTAATTATATAATAATATATAATTCTCCATTCTACTGAAGAAACTGCTAATTTAACTTCAGCTACTGATAAAAAAATAGCTAAGAATCTGTAAATAGATTTTTTTAATAAGATGGAACAAACTGAAGCCATATGAGAAAGTTACTTGTAACTGAAAGTTACTTTGATTTTTATTAAAGAGTAAATCAGGTTTGTGCAAGCCATGTTCCTGTAACTGTCAACTGTAGGAACATTTTTGCATTTTTGACAATTCTTTTAACACATTTATTGAGAAAAATAAGTTTTACCTTTTGAAGAAAGTAGCTCTGAAAGTTCATGAAGTTGTTGGTCTTCACAATGTTTGGACAAGTCTTACAACAAAACATTCTGGTAAAGAGTGACTTCATGGCTGGTGGTCCTGTCCACGTACTTACCATGGAATTTGCAATCTGAATAAGTAGGGGGGAAGGAAAATCATATTAACATGACCACTGCAAGTTTAGTTTGGCTGTAGAAAAATACACATTTCCCATAATCAAAAAGGATAATTGCCAAGGACATTCTCTCCTTTAAATAGATGCTTACTTTCATGAATGTATTATCTTATATTAGCTAAGTTTTCACTGTCATTCCCAATATATCTTCTCTACATTAAAGGTAAATTTTATGGAAATGGTACCATTTGGAAGACATCTGCAACTAACTATCCTTCCATGATAAACTTCTGTTCTTAATTATTTTCTCTTTTATATATTTTAGATGAAAATTCTGTGTTTACTAAGCCAAGTTCTCTGACTCTAAGGAAGCCAGTGATGGAAGGGGACTTTGCAATACCAACTTCCCAAATTTACCCTGCCAGTAACCTCAGCCTAGACTTTAAGACAGGCCTCAGCCACCCTAAGAATTAAAGACCACCCCTAAAGTTAAAGACAAGGCAGCTCCCTCTAATTGTCATTTACTATAAGACTGTGCACTGAGAACAATTTATTGCTATAGTCTGCTCTGCTGTAAGACAGTTAAGGTTCCACAAAGACAAAACCGCTTTTTGTGTCCTCCCAGCATTCTGGGTTTCATACATTTGCTGTATGGAGCACTGAATGCCTGCAGACAAGAGCACCTGTGCCTGCTGATGGTTAATCTGACCTGAGGTGTGTGTGCACACATACAAATGGGACCAATGCACCCTACAGGAATTCCCACTGTTACAGACCCACCACAAACTAAGGAAAGATCTATTCTTACACAGAAAAACCTGAATTTGCTGTTTTCCTTCTAAATTATGTAACTTGTTTCAAAGGCTATAACACACGCAGTAAGTGAAGGAAAAGCAAGAGGCTACTGGAACATGCACAGCAATCCACTTCACCACTGCTTTTGTGGAAGAGCAGTGCTGTATAACCAAAAAACATTTTTCCACAAAGCCAGGCTTCAAAGGAAAGTCAGAGAGGGAAAATACTGCAATCAACCTTCCACTTGCAATAACTGAAGTGTCTGAACTAAAGATGCAGGTACAGCTTTTTCTGAAAGCTACAATAACTCTTTCTGCAGAGGAAGATTAATCCCACAGACTCCTTGGAAACCATGATAAAGAACTTAAAACTACAAATATGAAATTCATGTAGCAGTGTCCAATAAAACTCCATCCCAAAATATCAAAGTGTACTATGTTTACAAGATACTCACTATTCCATTAATATCAGGATGTACATTTTTAAATATTAACTTCTTATGGTAAGCATTTAATTTCACAAAGTCTGTAGATGAACAACTATTTTCAATTAAAATCAATAATAGTTAAACCATTATCTTTTCAGTATTGTTTTGGTTTTATCATGTGTTGTGACTCATATGAATTTCTCTTTACTGACAGAATCTAATTTTTCTACTTATTCTACTGAGATGTTATACATTCTCAACTAAATGTAACTGCACATTCCCCATACAGTAGTACAAATGACATGTCTTGCATTATTTTTACCTAAAATGGCAGGAGGCACATTCCATTTCTGCATCATTCAGTTCAATACAACATAAAAATGTAGACTAAGGTGTAACTCTCATGCACATCTATGTGTAGATTTCATACAGTCTATGAAACTCCTCAATGTTTGGAAGGGAGAAGTTTGTGATGGTAGTGTTCCTACTACACAATTCGTAACACATCACCTACACTGCAATGGATGTGAACTGGGAAAACAGCCTGTGTACCCTCAGGAATTAAGACTGTGACATTATTTTCTCCTTTCTCTGTATTTGTTATTTGTCCTGAAGGATTCAGTACAGTGTGTGTTCACACTTATCTCTTATTTTATCAATGAGAATTTAATATGTCACCTGAATACTCCACTGCTGAGAGACTGAAGTCCTGTTTTACAATGAAGAACACCTAGAAAGTGTAGCTAATTCAGTTTGGTAATTGCACTGTCACATATCATTTCTCTGTATCAACATGACTTCACTGAGAATATTTCATAACAGTAACTGCAACCCAGCTAGAAACTGTAAATCGTAAAACTGTAAAACAAAAAAGAACCCTCTTCCTGATTAATCATGAGGGACTTGGCTTTTTTCAATAAAGAATACAAATTCTGAATATTTACAGCCTGAGAAAATGAAACTCAATGACAATAGGAAGGTATTCTTATTCATGTCCTGATTAATCAGTAATAGAATGTATTACACTTTCCTCCCAGGTAACTTACATAAACTTATCTACAACTTTGTTCTGCCATGCTCCTTCACCTTGATTTAATGTCACAGGCATACTTTTTGCTTGCCTTATTATTTTCTTTTCTGCAAGTCAACCACCTTATCCACAGACCCAAGATTTTCCACACATAATTACATACAATTACAACTGAACAAAACTGGCAATGATTATCTGCAGCCCAATTGTCTAAGAAGTAAAAGTAAAGATACAAAAAACAATAGCATTTAAATGTTACAACAACTGTTCTAATATTTACCTGTGGAATATACACTACCAGATATTCCAAGTGAATTTGTTATGAAAAGTGCATATTTTAAGTCAGATATTGGCAGCACCAAGACTAGAACATACACTGGCAGTTTCACATCAGTGTTTCATAATATTAAAATAGTTTGCCAAAAACACTGGGATTTTGATTTTCAAAATATAGCTGAAGGCTGTATTTCTGTATGGGAACTAAATTATTCCCAACAAGTACACAGCACAAAGCAAGCTATATGTCAATAATCTGCACTTTACAAATTGTCAATCATGTCCATAAAAGTCACCAATACGCCATTTTAGAAATTTTTGCTCTTTTGTGTTTCCACCCACTTGTTTTAAAATTAGGGATTTACTAATTTTCATTCTCAAGGCAATTATTTGGCTTTTTAATATTTAATTGTAGCCCAACTTGATGGTCTTCTGTGACCCTATTCAATCTGAAACGACATGGAGCAACAATCTGAAGCCCAGTTAGAAAAAGATGAATTTCAGCACTTCAGAGCTCTCAACAGACTGGCCAAGGAACTTCCCACTAAAATAATAAAAAATATACTTTGGTTTTGAAAAAAAATTAAACAACAGTCTTTTATTTCTGCTACTTAATGAAATCTGGAAAAATCCCTTGTGGTTTTCATGTCTGACATCTCAATTTTGACAATTATGAAAGCCTTCTGCAGTCTCCATTTACAGACTAAAATAATACAACTTTCCTTTCAAATCAGTCATGTTAAAAATACTTGGCAAATACATTTAAGAAGCTAAATATCAAGCCAGTTTAGGAACTGTGCTGAGTTCTGACCCATTTTCAGCCATCTACAAAGTCTAGTGGATTTCCTCCCTCACTCCCATCCACATAACCTCACCTTTGCAAGGCAGAAGCAGGCCAGCATTCTCACCCGGTAGAAACATTGTTCCTGTTCCAGGATGTCAGTCAGTGCAAGCCGGGATGCTGGAGTAGGGAACTTTTCCAATGCCAGAATAGCTTCTTCTTGTGCCACCACATCTCTCTCATATCGCAGCTGATACTGCCACATGAAATCAGACTGTTCAAACTCCACCTTTCTCAGTACCGACATATCGGGATCTATTCTTATCCAGAGCAAGGGGGAATCAGCACTGAGACAGACATAAAAAACATTAATAGCTTACAAAATTTCAAGACTGTAGAAATTCTAAAGAACTTCTAACTTGTTATAAGTTATTTTTAAGGTATTCAAATTCAAAGAACCGTAACAAAATACATGTTAGAGAACTTTTCAAAGTCTCCTGCTCAAGGAGCAGAGGAGTCCAAACTGGACAACAGAATGACCACACCATAGATCAGGTTATCAGATAAAGTAAAAGTGTCTTGCATAAAATCTTATCCCAGCCCAAAGGTCATTCTCAGATCACTGAGGTCTCAGCTCAGGGTAATGCAGCAGGGGCCTGAGCACAACTGGTCAAAATACTGGTCAAAAATACTCACAAATATTTAGGGTAATTATCCCTCAATGCAATTAAATGATTCATATGCCAACTATTATATGGAAATGACAGCAATGACTTGCTCAATATAAATATAAATATGTCTTAATTTTTTTTTTTGTCATCATGTATTAGATGAGGTTAAATTTATGAGAATCTGCAACACTTTTAATGAGACAAGCAATCTATCCTTCTTCAAAGGGACACCACTGGCTTTCAAGAGCAGATTATTTACTTCCCTCAGCCAGAAAACAAGATGCCAACACCTCCACTGCTTCTGAGGGCACTACTGGCTCCAAGTCAAGGAGGTATTTACATTGAGCAACAATTTGCTTTGAAAGACCTTAACAGTTGCAATTGAAATTAATGTCAGTGTGGATTTCAGTGTGAAGCATTTCATCATTATTTTTAATCTAGAGAAATTCTTTTGTAATTACAGATTTCAGGAACTTGTCTGTACTAGTGGCAGTTAAATGGTCTTCACCAACATCCAACAAGAATTGCTCTCACCTTGTTTCAAACAAATTCTTTTTTACATTTTACCTATGAAATCACCTGAAAGGTACCACTGGAAATGTCTTAAGAGTCAAGTAATTTATTATCACCATACCATGCTCAAGATCTTTTATAAAATCTGATTATATTGTTTAATCCATACTTTTTACACTTGCCAACATTTCCCCAGCTACAGCAGAAGAGTATCAGTAAAGACAAAGAAATGTGGGATAGTCTTGAAAGATGTCAGTCATATAATAAAGTACAACTTTATTATCCAGTCCTTCAAAATAGCATACTCCAGACAAGGGGAAGACGGCTCAGACTCACACTGAGAAACTCCAACAAGCCAACTTACTCCATAGCAGAAAGGTCCATGTCTACCTCTTCTCCATTCATTAGTGGAATCTTTTTCTTCTTATTTCTAGTAAAAAAGAGAAGAAGGAACAACAAAAAAAAAAAAGTATTACCTACCAGACTGGCAAATATATGTTTATAAATGAAGGTTATGATTGCAAAAGTATTCTGTGTTTCACCACAAGAAAAAGTAATGCTCTCTCCAGCAAAAAATATTCACAAATTTGAGCTATGCAACCATTTCTACAATTTTTACAATTACACATAAACACAGAAGTTTGAGAATTCAAGAGTAATTACTGAGAATTCAAATTATTAAAATGCATTAGAAAATGAAGAGACTCTATGTGGGAAGTACATTACTTTTCTTGCTCCTTAGGTTGACCTAACAGTCCCAGCACTCTCTTCATTTGAGGCACTCCTCTGGCCTACATTTGTCTTCCCTCTAACTTGTGATTCCCATTCAAAGGCACTTTGAAAAATTTGATTAATTAGAGTCTTCATTCAACTCATTCTACATAAATTAGGTCTTCATAAAACTTTTATAAAATGACTTATAACTGAGAACTGTGTAAGGTTTCTTGGTGTCCTTAAACAGTATGAAATTCTCCACTTACATCACAGGAAAATCTTGTTTAGTAGTATTAGTAAGAAGCATAAATTTATCAACAAATGTCATGTATGTTTTCATAAATCCATAATAAAAATACCTGCAGTTAGTATTTTAGCTCTTACCTTCTGCTTTTAGAGTGGCACGGTATATCATGTTTAAGGCTGTTTTCTTCAATCTGCAATGTATGGTTGAACGAGCCATCAAGTTCTTGCACTGTCACCTTAAGAGGACCCTTCAAGTTCACAAGATTTCATTATTAACATTTAGCTTATGCTTATTAATGTACACATCATACTTGTACATGGAGGTGAAATATGGAAAATGGACCTTACCACATATTTCTGTGTCCCAGGAGATGTGTAATCTTGTTTTATTTCCAATTCCAACACATTCCGTTTTCTATTAAATGCAAAGCTACCATAAAATTTTACCACTCCACTCTGATCCCTAATAAGCAGTATAGGAATTCTAGTGCACAATGCAATAGCTATAAAAAGCCATAATTCTCAAGTCTTAACACTTTAAGCTTTATGCTTCTTTATTCCTAGAATTTCCCATTCCCAGAAAATCTGGAAATTAAATCACTCATGTTCATTCACGAAATTCAGGGGGTTTACGTTCTTTAATATTTTTTTTCTTTAAATAGTTCTTTAATGTCCAATCACGTCTCTTACAGAGAAAAACTGAAGTGCAATGAAAACTATCTAGTATGAAGAAATTAATTATGAAAAACTATTCTGGACTCCACCACATCCAATGTTCTTGGCATACTCTCAGAAAAATTGTGTAAGACTTCAGTAATTTCAATATGGTTTTACTATGTATTTTAGCAAAATAAAACTAAGGAGAAAGTGTAGACATTAGTTTCTGTTTTCTACCCACACTACATTTAGCTCCATTATTTTATTGCAATTTTTCAAACTGGGCTATGTGACCAGTCACATGTGTCTGTATATGAGCTCACATACACGAGAGTATACAATAGGAATAACGAAAAGTAACAATCTCACTCTAAATTTTTGCCCAGGCAATGATTTCTTCATGACAATTTTTCCTGTGAATCATTTCATCATTCATTTCTGTATGACAGCCATTACTACACTTTACTTATAGTAAAAAAAAGTACTAAAATGAAGCATTTTAGTCTAATGCACATTCTCACAAGCATCTGACAATATGAGACAAAAGCAAGGGAGAAAAATCTGTTCTTTCATGTCCTCACATTTAAGGGAAGAGCTTCCATATTCAAAGACATTTCTTATCATACAGGGGTTATTAACCTTCCTCCCAAAATCTGGCCATTTGGCTAAATACCTCAGACTAGTTCTGTTCATTGAGGCTGCCTTCATGAAGCTCTGGGACTTTGTCATCAGGTATAGTTTAAGACATTTTTTAGTGGTTTCTTCAGCACAAGGTTGACACTCAGCATCAACACAGCCCTTGGCGTAAGACAGCACTAGTTAATAGCAGCAACATCTCCCAAACAACATGAAGACCTGTGACCCTACAAGGTGGAAAATGCATTGTCACAGGAATAGCAGTGTTTGAAGCATGGTAGGAGGTTGCAATCATGGGATTAAATACAAGTTAGAGTTAACAGGATCAACCTTGGGGCCAAAGTATGGAGAAGGTGAAAAAAATCCCCAAGTGTGTGAGGTACAAATCTTTCTTCCTTACAGAACAGATGTAATTAACAGATGTAACAAGCTCAGATAGTAATGCTGACATTTAGGTGTAGCTGCAGCAATACAGAACTCTTATTTTTCTTAAGTGCTTGGCACAGCAAAGCATGGAAATTAGAATAATGTGTATTTATACTTTATGAACACTTCTGATGCAAATAAAGTACTAACCTCTCAAATAACTATAAATACTAATTATACAGTGCTTTTTAGTTAAGATAGTGAGATGCATGAACGTTGTTAAGTCAGCTCAAATTAAATACCTACTTTTGTCGTCTGTTTCAAGAGTAAGGTATGTTTTTACTGTAGTCATGTACAATTCTAGCCTGGAGTCACATTAAATAGAAATAACAAACCTGTTAAATGGAGCCATGTCAAATTTCCCCTCCTATCTATCCAAAATAAGAAACCCTGTTTCTTGACTAATACCGCTTAAATTTGAAGAATCAACACACAGAGGTTTATTTTACCTGAAACTGTGCTATTAACACAAGCTACTAAACTATTAAAGTATATTGTAAACTAATAGTCTGTGCTTTAGGTTACTTATTTCATGGTGATTTACTGGAAATCACATATTAAAATGCACCAGACTATAGCATTTTCCATGTCCGACTTCAGCACATTTCTATGGGCAGTGTCCTCTGGAATCCTTTTAGTATAATTTGGCCTTAAATTCCAGCAGAGTTCCTGTACTTATTTCAAAGAAAAACTTAAAATAATGAAATCCTTTCTAGTAAAGAACATGCAAAAAAGCCAGCATAGTTCAAAGGACTATGAAAAGATTGTGAACTTGTGGCTCACATATATATCTAATTCACAGAATAATGAACTTAACTGTTTTATGCAAAGATATTTCATACCCTTCTTCACATTCCTTTCATAGTGCCAATTAAAAAGTCAAATTCATTCTCCACATTAACAATCCAGAGCAAGAGTAAAAAGGATACACCCACTGCTTTATTAAAGGTTGGATGTCTTTGCCTGAGACATTTGAGATAGATTTCAAAAACCCAGATGTGGAAACCAACATCTGACTCCACATGTGTGACTGGAACTTCTGAGATGAAGCAGTACTGGCCAGACTCAACAATTTGTTGAAAACCTAAAATGATAAAAAGTTATTACTTTCCCTAAATGCTTATACTTATATATAAGTATATATACATTTATATTTATATATATATACATATATTTATACTTCAAATCATAAATAAAATAAGCATTTCTGTTTGATTTCAGTTGAATTGCAACTAAAGGCCGATAAACTCACTTTCTGATAACTGGCTTTAAAAAAAGGTTTTCAAAATAAAGACATTATGGGAAATAGTTTGCTTGACCATATCAGAAATTTGCAGTCTAAATGTATCTTCCTCCAAGTTACACATAGATATGCACATACAAAATCCATTAAAAGATCATCAACTTTCAAGAATTATCCACAGTAAAAGAAAGCACTGACTATATCTCCTTTTTCAGAAATTCAACATTCATCAGATTCTCTGCAGTATCTTCAACCTGGCAACTACCTATAATAGCTCTAGTATAATAACATACATGTCTTCCTTAAAAATAACCCCAAATCAAGGGAAAAAACTCCAACCTCTCAAAACCCCTAAGGTGATATGAAAATATCACTCATTTTTTTAACTGTTTATTTGTAGCACCCTATTCTTTCTAAGGCATGTCACAAAGGATAATTAGTAAAGAAAGGAAACTACAGTTCTGCAGAAGGTCAGTATTTCAGAATAAAATTACAATCTTCTATTCAAATGCTCCCTCTAATATAAGCATCTAAGTTTCATCTAGCACTGAAAACTATATAATGAGACAGCTGGAGCTGGATTTTCATTATTGTCAGTATTTATAATTTCATTAGATTAGCTCACAGCAACACCAGTCAGGGACAGTAAAACATGTTCTCAGAGTTAACAACAAATCAAAATAACCCAAACCAATATAACACCTTAAGATTAAAGAGAATATGCAACATATAAAAAGTATTGTAAGTTATGCATAAGAGTAATAGCTAACCCTTATCCTAACCCAAATGCCCAAATGTTCATTCAGTCCTGCTAAAATTGAAATGACAAATGGAATCCTATGATGACCTGTTCTTCTCTGAACTCTATTTAATGAACAGAAATGCAACTGAAAAGTTTTTTATATTCCACATAATCATCTAAATACCTACCTGTAACATGAACTCCATGCTAATTCTGTTCTCAATCAGTCTCATAACAAGATGTGCTTTACACTGGAACATAGTATAATACTCCCAGGACAGTGTATGAGGGTGTTTGATAGAAAAATGTAGATGTGAAGCAGGGCTGGAAAAAAAACCAAAAAAACCCATCTAGTTTGCATTTTATTGAACAAAACTTAAAATGTACTCCAGCAACCAAGCTTAGAGCAGCACCAATAATTACTTAGGATATCCTGTACTGCTTTAGTTACAAATTATGGCACACTTATAATGACCACTCACTTGCCCAGAGAGGTGACAAGGGTGTATGTACCTGGTATCCAGCAAGTACTGTACAGAGATTAATGGCACATGATAGCTGCTGTGTAGTGCTGTAGAGACAGTGGAAGCACCAGCAAAATGATCAAGGAACCAGTGCCTGAGTCTGGAAACTAATCATGAATCAGCAATCTTCCTGCTCCACTTCTATTTAAGAGTAACTGTATAGAGTAAATATTTTGTATTTAAAGAAATAATTGTTGCAATTCAAGAAATGCAGGAGTTTTACAATTCATAGAACACTTTAATGTGATTGGCCTAAGGAATTCCTTTCCTTTTATTTTAGTTAGTAACTTTATCTTTCAATATTTTGGCAAACTTGGTATCTTCTAAATCAGGTAACATGCTAAGACGACTACGCAGATAATATTTAATCCTTGAGAAAAATAAGACTTTTTTTGCCTCCTTTTAAGGAGACTTTTATTTGAGAAGTAGAAATTATTTATAGACTGACTTAATTTTATTGATGACCCAAGTCTGTCACAACTGTATATTGCTTTGCTATGTTTTTTAATATTTTTCACGGGACATTTGAGTTTTCCATGAATGGATAACATCTGAAGAAACCAGGTTTGCTGAGGTTTGCTTGCAAGTGCTCTAGCAAGACAGTACCAGCACTTAGCTCCTTGTCTGCAGTCCTTAATATTTCAGATGGCAAGAAACAAGGTAGCTGCAATACCTAAATAACTTTTCCATCCTTCTATTTACTGGGAGAACCCCTTGACTTTGCTCATGAGTATCTGTTTTAACATCTTAAAAAGATACAAAAAGAGAAGTATGTCTAAATTTAAGCAAGTATTACCCTTCTTAGGTACAGTAATTTTGTTTAAAAATAAGTATATAGATTAACTCCTTGTCTGTAGTTGATAAGCAGTTGCTGAAGTTCCCCTTATCACAATTCTCCTGTTATTCTGGATACTTCTCGATTCTGAGGTAGGGAAGGATTAGCAACCATGAAAGAATTGAAATTCAAGGAGGGAACAGACGTTGTGGCTCAGACATATAACAATTTGGTCTCAGAATAAAAACTATTTATCCAGCTCCAGATCATACAGTTGATTGACTTACATAAAATTCTTTTCTTGCAAATAACAACTGAGCCAGGACCCACAATCCCAAGATCCCTTTTTATATTTACTAAGTGTTGATTGAATTTGGTACTGGTTACATTATTTAACTGCAAAGCAAACTGAGACTGCATTTGACAGTTACATTTTGTAGTTCATTCAATATTAATACATTTCTTCATATTATATTTTTCTTCAATCATTGCAATTCCACAGCTTTTATTGAACTGGCACCAAAACAGCATTAAAATGTCCAATACGGACCTAGAACCTTTGTTGAAGTAGAAAGCGAACCAGCTTTTCCACAAAATTTCACAATGCTCATGCTCTTGAACACAGTCCAGCCATTCAGTATAAATCCAGTTAGTAAGCTCCTTCCATATGAAATTTATCTATACTAATTTCTCTAAGTTTTTAATTTTTACAGTAGGTTGGTACCAGCACAATCAAAGGCTGAAGAGAACCACAGTCCGAGAGAGGAGGACACAAAATGAAAAGGTTATGCACAAAGCTTTGTTCTGAAGCTTTCATCCCTACAGCAGTTAATTTGCAGTTTTCTTTCCTTCATTTTCCCAGGCTCTAGGATCTTGTCTTTTAGAATAAGCACTCTGAAGTGCAGTGTTTGTGTTAGACCAGACATAAACAGGAAAAATCTGAGACCTCTGTTTTGCACACAGATTAATTCATGTGTCTGAAGGAAGTTGGGCTTTTGTTGTTTTTTTTTTTTTCTTGATGATTTACTATGGTATTTTACTTCTAATTTAGCTGAAAAATTAGATCATTACTTAACACAAATTTTCTTCATGTTATTATTGATTGGAACTGCTGTGCTGCAAATCTTTGGCAGGAAACCGTATCATAACAAGCAGAACAAGGAAATGAAATGCATAGAATATAGTGGAGAAAGATGTTCTAGGCCCCTTTATGAAAATACTTTCCTTAAATACAAATTATCTCCTAGAGGCACAAACTTATCCATAATTTACATACAAGGGAACTCTGCAATCTACAATGAACAGCAAGTTGTAATTCACACTTAACTGATGCTGTGGTTATTACTAACAAGCTGTAATGCAATGAAGCCGCAAAATAAGTGTAGAAACAGTTCCCAACAATATATCACAACAAGGAAACACACCTTTAAGAGCTTTAGGACAAGATTTTGTCAATTATTTGTGTCAAATTCTAGAATAAATATAGTGAAACTAATGAAACTAGCAGTTAGAGATTTTGATTTTAGTGAATTTCCTTCTTTAAAAATGTGCCCCTTATCTATAGTTTAATCTGATCTTATTACTTGCAATTTAGTGATTTTCACAATTCATTCAGTTCTAAATCCAGAATTTAAACTTTAAATTAACACAATCTGGATTTGCACACAATCATACGCAAAAGAACCACTGTTACAGGCAATTCTGGTTGTATTTTTCATAATAGAGGGACTTCTGCTGTAGTAAAGAACAGAAGCTGACATAGTAGTCTACCTGCACAGGCTCAACCTTGCAATTAATGTGCACATGCTGCTTATGTGTTTCCAAAAAGCAATTCCTTGTGAGGCTCTTATAAGATCAATTTATGCAAGAAAAGAAAAACCCAGCAAAAGCTTGACACTTAAACCCATTATCAACTTACTGATCTGACATGCAGCAATACTTTTCTACCTCCAGTGTTTAGTATAACTCAGTGGGTAGTACTGGAGTATTACAAGAGAGGGAAGGAGAATCATTCTAAGCTAGACATGCTGAAGCTACAATTATAGGGAAAATTAAAACCCAGCCAGTTCACATTGGAAACTAATAGTGTTTCACAGATTACTGACCTAATACTTTTCTACCCCCAATATACTATGAAATCTCAGTCTAATACTACAAGATGATATCTGAGATCGGAAAGAAAAAAGAGTAAAGAAATAGAAAGCTGATGACACCATAAAAAAGCCTGAAAATTACTAACCACTCCAGAAATAGCTCATGTCAAAATTCTGGCTCCATGTTCTCTCTTATTCTCTTACTAAAAAGCAGTTTTGTAACAGCATTAAAAACACTCATTGTACTTAATTTCCTTTGAGATTCAAATTGAAAGAAAAATAAAACAACAGGTATTACAATATACTCAAGACATACTTTATGAGACTGGTAATACATGCCTTGGGCAGCTTGAGATCTTCAGCCTTTGGCCTTGCACTACACAGCACACCCAAGGCATCTAATAATGTCCCCATAAAAACATACTCTGCAATGACTTGCAGCTTAAATAAACATACTTGTCTTTCTCTTTTCCTCCTCCGAATATTGGATGCAGTAAAACTCCTCCAGTCTTCAGTTCATATGCCACAATTTGATCTAACTCCTAAGAACAACATACGTAAGTAAGCATAATTTTGAAGAGCAGAGAAATTATTTAAAGAAGACAGGAAAGCTTTTAATATTGCACAAGTCATACCTCCTAATAAGCTTGTTTGCAAAAGGATAAATATTTTTAAATCAGGGATGTTCCTCAAATGACAAACAATAATAAAACAGTAGAAATTAGCAGTTTATACATGCTCGGGCTGCAAAAGGGGCTAATCCCCAACCGTGCTGAACTACATTAAAACCAGAGTATTATTATTCAATAAGTAAGTTGCCTTCAACCAAAAGAAACAAATGTGATGAGCATTTCATGCAATGGAAAACAACTAGAGACACACACAAACAAATAAATATAATGTATTAAACATAGATATAAATAAATAAATATTAACATCTGGCCCAAGCTCTGCACTGAGTCTGAACTTGTGTGATGCCATGCCCAGGTTAACAAGCACACTTTAAGGCAGGATGTTTTTAAGGGCTCACTGTCACCCAAAAGTCAACATGAATCAAACTGTGTCAGCTTAAGCACAGGAAATGGAAGCTGACGCTACACAGTGTTAAAGATTTCTGAAATGTTTATATATGTATTGAGATTTATTGATACACATCAGCTTACACACTTTCATATATTGGTAATACTTTAGAAAAAGGGCAGAACTGGAGGCTGTGACAGTAGCACCTCTCAATTCTACATGGACACCCTTAGTTTAGTGTGGACAGATGGGGAACAACATGAGCAACTTGTGCTGCAGACAGCAGTGACTGTTCTCTGCAGCAGCCACACCTTTAGCACAGACAACACAAGCCTGGTGAACTGAATGAGCATTAGGCAGACAAGGACATGGTACTGGGTCCCCAGGTGAGTAAGGGATGTAAACGGAGCATGTGGGGTTAGGATTTACTTTTTGGAATATGGAGAGTAAGAGAATGTGATGAGAGAAAGAAGATACGCATATTTTTGTGTATAAATGTTACTGGCAAAGAATGAGGAGCCACTGCTGCTATCACTAGGAGTACGTGTCTCAAAGATTACATTTGAAACATACACTATAGACAAAAATTTATTTTCCATGAAAATAAATCCCTTCACACAAGGATTTTTTTTTATTGTTTCATTATTTCATTTAGTACTTCAATGACACTAAAAGATAGCTGAACCACCGATGATCAAAGCTAACATTGGAGCTTTTCTGAGCTATATGGATAGCAATCACAGAATAATAAATTCACCAAATAAAAATTCTTATAAATCCTATATTCTATTCTAAGTATTCCAAAAGTAATACCTTTTTTTGATTTTTTTTTGGCTCAGGAGTCTAAACAAAAAGAGGAAAACTAATTGCATGGAGAGACAACAGCAGTTATTTTTCATATGGCAGTCACAAAAATCTATTTTGGTTTGTATATTTGGTGTTTTTTCTTGCAGCAAGTGGTAAAAATATTTTAGCTCTCAGGTTTGTCACTACTAAAAAGGTCTTTAGATTGCAATGCAAAGCTATATTATATTCTAGTTTTATACTTCTTTAATGCAAAATGTTTGAAAGATACAGAAAACGCTAGGATGTTACCTGCTTAATCCAGTGGCGATACTCATTAACACCAAAGGTTTTTTTCATCCAAAGGCCATAAATGTAACCAGAGATTCCCTTCAGCACCCATTCATCTGACCTATTATAAGAAAGGAACATGAATTATACCACTTCAGGGGATGTTTTGTAAGGGATGGTATTTTTGACCAGCTCAAAATTAGCCACAAATTTCAAAAGGTTGTATAACTTCTCTAAGCCAACGGAAGTCTGATGAGCTGTGAACCAATTTATGGAACTTGGCACCTGGATGGGACCAATGAAACTGAAAAGTCAGTGAAAACTGAACTTCTACCACAGAGATCCAGATTAAAATATAAAACTAAACTATTTTGGTTGAAACAATAATAATAAACAGGTGGAAATGGACATTAAAGTTAGAGCAACTGCTAATCTACATGACTTTAATTCAGTGATAAACACTCAATGCAGTGCAGAACATTTAGCCAGCAAGTAGACAAAATACCTGTCTCACAATTTGGTGGACACCTTTTAAACACATCTTCTGTAAGTTATGTTCCAAGGGAGGAAAAACAGACAAAAACTACAACATGATCAGGAACTAGAACCTTAAACAGAAAAATGACATTGTACACAAGGTATGATGAAGTAAATAGAACAAGAACATATGAAAATTGAGTCATTATGAAGGATGTAAAAAATTGCCTTCATCACAGCAGTAGGCTAGAAATAAAGAAGAGAGTCAGAGAAATTACAACAGTACAAACATCAATTTAAGAACATGTTGATTTCCCGTTTTTAAAGACAAGGATGCTCTGGGACATAAGACTTTTGCCATAAAAAAAGATAATATGTTACTTGCCCACAATAAATAAAGTGTATGTAAAAGGATATAAAATAAATACTAATGAGAACTGCAAGAGCCATTTGGGGAGGCTTTCTGAAACATGGAGTTATAGCCACCTTAGCAGGAATTTTCCTATTTGACACTAATTTCTGCATTCTCCTCCCTGGACAACTTCTTAATTTATTAGTTCTGTGCTCTACAAGTAAGCATGCAGGCTATACTTTATCATCCAAAATATCTAGGAGAAATTGACTAATAATGCGAAAGAGTTACCTTTCTAAAATTTTCACATGTCAAAGCACACTACAACATTCAGGAACATATATTCAATTTATACAATCTTTTGAACTTTTATATCTCACCTTCTCCTTTCAAAACAACAAAAAAATACTAATGGATTTTCAGTTATTGAGCCGAGTTTATTGTTCCTACTTTTTTCCACATTTTTTCTTTCTTCTACAATTACTGCTTTACTTATTTTTCTGATAAAATGCAATTTGCAAATCAAAATTTGAGCTTCCTAGATACTCCCCATTTCCTGGAGAATATCATGGTAAAATACTTACCAGGACATTCTGGATATGAAACATCCAAAGAATTGCTGGGCCAGGGCCTGTGCCAAGCATCTCCTTGTCAGTGGAGTTTCATCTATAATCATCGCACTGTGCAGGAGATTTGTGCTGGACCCCCATAAAAAAAAATAACACAACATGAGCACCAGCTCCAAAGAAACACAAGATACCTTGCCTTAAAAACCAAAACAAGTAAAACAATTTCTTCATTGTTTTCCCAGTGAGATAGTAACATTCTTTTTAATTTTTAATTTTTTAATAATCTTAATGCAGGCAGATCTCCTGCTATTATCATCTATACACAACTCTCTGTATAGAGCCTAAGTAGTTTAACTGGTAACACTCTCTTGGATTCCTGATATCCTATTCCAGCTAGAGAAAAATAAAACACAATCAAACTTCTGTAATTAATTTGAGATTAAATACTTCATGGATGGCAATTCTAATTCAGAAGGAAAATCACTGACAGGCTTTTTTTTAAGTAAATCCAGTATCTTCATAACAGATAAAAATGGAAATGGTGTTAAAAGTCTGTAATGTCAACAAAAACAAGCCTTTTCAAACTAGAAAGCCCAAAACTCAGGCTACAAAAATAACTAGTTTCACACATTTCTCAACAGTTGTGGATCTAGAGCTTCTAGGCCTGTGGATTTAGAAGGCATAATTTTCTTAAATACTAACCTGAAAATACTCATGGATGCATAAGCAGCTACTTCAACATAAGCTTCATCTATAAAAACAGTCTTGAAACAGGAGTAAGGATAGCGGCAGGTAAGAATCTCCTCATAAAATTCAAACACCTCATGAAGGTATGACGTGGTATGTTTGAGCAAAGGGAGAAGTTGTGGTAAGCAAAAGTGAGTCACCTACAAAGGAAAATTTGTTACAAGACCTACAAACATATTTAAATACATAAATATCAAGTATATTAGATATCACCAAAGAAACCAAATTTCAACTAAATTTGCCCCATAAATTCAGACATAAATGGCATTACTGCTTATTTAATGGGGTTTTTTTTTTGAGATAAATTTAAATACAGGCATTACTAGACAAGCTTTATCATATGACTGTATTGATGAAGGTTGATCTTGATATTCCATTCTTAGATTAATATATACTGACTGCAACATAAAAGACCAGTAATTTAGAAAAAAAGGAGGCTTCTATGACAAAGATTATTACCTCATGCATGTATGGATCAACAAGGATTTCAAAAGGTCCAATTGCCAAAGAGATGTTAGAAGCTGCAGTTGGAATAGTCAGCATGTAATGAAAAGTCTTCTTTCTCATATCATGGGTGTATACAGTTTCCACCAAATCTCCGTTTGAAACAGCCACCATTGCAGCATCTACAGTATACTCAAGTTTCCAGGTACACAACTCAGAATATGAATCCACACAAGGAAACCAAAATCTAGGAAAGTTCAGTTTGGGGGGGGGAAATTGTTAACAATTATACTTAATAATTATATTCTTTTTCACAGGCAATTTTCTTTCAAGTTCCAAACTATATCCCTAAATACTTAAGAATATATGAATGTTGACACACTGACTCCTACAATACATTAACTTTATAAAGCTTCACAGGTTTTTTTTCTTAACCTCCTGCTGAGTATAAAGACTAATTACTGTCATTACATGCTACTTCACATTGGTAAACTCCTTTCAAGCACAAATTAAGTTTTAGAATTTTTTAAACTTAAAAGAATTCATAGAAATTATTTGTATTTCCTACAGTTCAAGAATAAATAGGAAATAAAAATCTAACATTCAAAGATAATTTTCTTACCTTGTAGAATTTTGATAACCACATGAAAAAACATGAGCCCCTCTTTCTGCCATGTTGCCCTCCATGTTGGGTACCACAAAATGAAGGCCTCCTTTTGGCTGGTCCAAAGAAAAGTTTATATGCACCTTCAGGACTTTTAACTCTGCAGCACAAAGACCAAAACTAGAGTAAGCATATACAACTTACATGAAAGTTATTTCAGAATAGTAACTCAGTTTTGGACTCTAGGTCTTTGAAGATTACGTGATAACTTCATTCCCATGGACTTGCCAGTCCATTTACAAACTCACAACTCAAGGCTTACAAAATTGAGACCTCCCGAAGCACAACTTAGAGGAGATGAATTTATAAGAATCTTTATTAATTAAAACTTATTGGAGTCACATTTCATTTTCCTATTCCCCAACAGTAAAGCGTATTTATACAGACTGCACCCTAACCATGATTTCCTTGGCACCTTGCCGAAAAAGATTTCTCCAAAATCTCTATGAAGCAGGCACATTCTTAAAAGACATATTATTGTCATTTGCAGTTGCTTAAAATCTCTAATTCTAGTTAATGCTTTTCCTATAACTTAAGTGTCTTCACTTTAGTTTAGTTTCACAGAAATCTCACCTATGAATAGATTGGCAAGAAAAGAAATTCTAGCATATGCTGAAATTTATCCCACAAGTATCACCATATTTTGGCACACAAACTTTGAAAAGTCAAATTATACATGTTTGAATATTTTCCCTTCTAGGCTTGCACATAAGGCAACAGGGACTTACATAAAAATTAAATAAGTGTCTTTTCCATCAAGGTGCATCTGACAGTACTGCATGAGTCAACCTCATGATACAGTTGTTATTATTCTCTCAGAGGTCTCATAAATCCATGGGAAAAACCGATAAAACCATGCAAGTAATACAAGAAACTAGTAAGATCCCTGTAAGAAAATAATCAACACTGGAGAGTAACTTATTAAAAGAGCTACTTATTCCAGGATCTAGTATGCCAGTTTATAAAGAAGTATACTTTCACTACCAAATCAATTTTAAAATTACCATTCCTCAAAGTGAGATGGCATAAAATTAGTAGACTTTTGTAAGAAGATGTATATAACTATATCCTTGTAAATTATTTTCTTTGTTGGATCATATATGTTGTAAGCAGCTTCAAAATTACAATTTAGCCCGCAGTACACTCCATTATTACCAGTTCCTCAAGTATTCTCCTGGGGTCGTGACCACCCAAGAGTATGTTTGTATGTCAAGAACTCTTGCAACCCTTCTCCATATTACCAAAAAGTGAAAGTATTTTTCAGAGTTCAAGTGGAAAGGATAAAGGAATCAGTAATCACAAATCCATAAAATAATGTAACACTACTTCTATTTCTTCAAAACTACTATCTTCCATAGGAAAGTTGGAGCTGGCAAGTCTGACATCTTAAATTAATTTTACAGTATGATCTCTTTACCATCAACATGTTTCCACAGCTCCGAGGGAACCTTAATGCAGAGTTCTCCATTTCCAGCATCTGGGTCCACAGCACTGACAGCGGCAGCATAGGCATTGGAGAAATAGTTGAGATTCCTCCTGTCAGAAATACCTAGTCAATTCTTAAAGCAGAGTTGTTCTGAACCACAAAAAGCAA
This sequence comes from Poecile atricapillus, assembly GCF_030490865.1. NCBI lineage: Eukaryota > Metazoa > Chordata > Aves > Passeriformes > Paridae > Poecile > Poecile atricapillus. The sequence goes on from NC_081250.1 coordinate 140,635,070, forward strand.
CTTTGGATGTTAATACAATTTCTATACTGAATTTCAAGGTGCATGGATAACTATTTTGTTTTTAAATGAGTGGAAGAGAAAAGAAATAAAGATTAGATTTCAACAACCAGAACTTAAAATCACTTCTTGCAGAAGTGATCTGTAATCAGAAAGACTTAAGCAGTAGTAACTCCCAAGAAATTGAGAAATGTTCAGAGTTCCTTTCTTGGCAACAAGAGTAATACCTACATTTATTGGAACAGAAATTAAAAATTCTGGTTTTTATTTTGGATTATGTTCCTATCTTTATTCTAAAGCTCTGTCTTGAAGATCTGCTTCCTCATATATTGTGGTTTTGCTCTTATCTTGCTTTTCTAAATGCAAGATTTTAGCTTGGCAATGGCGTTTTTCTATTTTTCCCCTTTAGCTTGATGGACAGGAATAGTCCTTTTTTAATGCACTCATAAATAACACATAAAATACTATATGTTAAGAGTTTTGGCCTTAATATACAAACACAGAAATATGTGCTTCTAATTATATTTGAAACTTTCTTCTTTTTAGCTTCTAATTATATTTGAAACATTCTTCTTTTTTAAAGTGTACCATCATTTATTTAAGATGCAAACACAGGTTTTTGTAATCAGGTTTGAGCAACTATGTATCAGCTGCTCATTAACTGCTCACGTCACTACAAAGTCATGTCATTACATCATTATGACTTAGATTAATTGTTTTCTACTGAAATGAGCAGGAACAAGCATGTGTCTTCTGTTAAAGTACTTACGAGTAGGATACTACCTTATTATTTAACGTCATTATATTCAGCTACTGGAGTATGACCAGCCAAGTTAAAAACCCCTGCTTTTACAGCTTTATGCATTAGCTTTTATGCTTTTTCAAAATGCATTTCTAAACTACTTAAAGCATGAGAGCCAAATCTTTCTTAATTCTAATTCTCCAGTACACAGTTTTTCAAAAGCTTGCACAACTCTATACCTGAAGAGAAAGTGTTTGACTAACTTATCACCTTTTCAACAGAATTTAGGTACTGCTGATCAATCCAAGCACTGCGGAAGCAGGACACAAGCATAAAGCAGTCATGGAATCACAAAGCCACAGAACACTATGGGTTGGAAAGGACCTTCCAAGGTTATCTAATCCACTCCTGGGGGAGGACAGGGACATCTTGCACTAGGTGAGGTGGCTCAGAGCCCTGTCCAACTAGACCTTCAATGTTTCCAGGGATGGGGCATCTACCTCCTCCCTGGGAAACCAGTTCCAGGGCTTCACTGCCCTCACAGTAAAAGAGTTCTTCCTTGTCTCTAGTCTAAACGTACCCTCTTTTAGTTTAAAAACATTACCCTTTGTTCTACTGCATCACACCCTACTAAAAAGTCTGCCCCCTCCTTCTTATAAAGCCCCCTCTAAGTATTAAAAGGTTGCAATAAGATCTTCCTAGAGCTGTATTTTCTCCAGGCTGAACAAGCCAAACCTCTCTCAGCCTTTCCCCAAAGACAGGTGCTCCATCCCTCTTACCATCCTGGTGGCCTCCTCTGGATCTGCTCCAACAGGTCCATGGTCTGTGCTGAGGACCTCTGCAGGGCTGCAGGTGGGATCTTACAAGGGCAGAGTGGAGGGGCAGAGTCCCTCCCTTGCCCTGCTGCCCACACTGCTGGTGATGCAGCCCAGGACACCGCTGGCTTTTTGGGGTGCAAATGCACATTGCCAGCTCATGCTGAGCCTCTCATCCATCAGCACCCTGAGGTCTTTCTCTGCAGGGCTGCCTGCAATCCCTTCATCCCTCAGCCTCTACTGATACTGAGGGTTGTCCTGACCCAGGTGCAGGACTACTAAACCACAATGGAATAAATTAACTTTTGGTTGTGGACTCTACCTTCCATGGAATCTGAAGTCCACACAAAGCAGACAGGATCTCATTTCAGGATTTGCTCTCATCTAACCATTCTCTATGGTAGAATATATCCACAGAGAAAATAATCCAAATTATAGTACCTTACTTGGAAGAACGAAGTGTAATTAACCATGCCACCAGCACCATTCTGTAAGTCTAGGTATGTCAAACACCATGATTAATATTCCAAGTCTTCCATGTATAAAAAAACTTTGCTAAAACACCGAAATATATTGAGAACATATTTTCATATAGTTCTTCACCTCTGGCAATAATAGTGCACAAATTCCCTGGCACCACTACCAAGACTGTTGGGAGCAGTAAACTTGTCTACTTTCTTGGAAGCTTCTGAAAATCAGACATGAATAGTAAATGGGACCACTTCAGTATAGAAACACACAAATCTCAAGTTTTAATATATTTTTCTTTTCCCTTTTCACAGTTAACTGTAGCTAAAGGTAGGATATAATACCAACACATTTCAAAAGGAAAAGGTTGAGTTTGTACCCTGGAATATAGTATAATTTCAGGTACGGCTCCAGAACAATTCCAACCCACTTAAACTCCAGCTGATGTGCTGTCTCCTAGGCTCACTCACACTACTACCTCACTCACTAAGGAGATTACTGTTCATCTGATGCTGTAGGGATGTAGCTGAAAGTGACAAATGAGAAAGTATTTTTTTTATAATCAGGCAGCTTTTACTTGGTTTACTTCCTTGATCTGTCACACTGAAGGGTCAAAGAACCTCCCTAAGCAAAGTTGCTTTAAGCTGTCCTTCAAATGGCACCCTAGAAAGGCAAACAAATATCACTGGAAAAACTATTTAAAAAGAGACTGCATGACTAAGAACTATTAGTAATCAAAAAAGCTAGCAACAGAAAACCACAGTAACATTCTGTTAGACTGTAAAGTCTAAAGTGTTTAATTTTACTCCAAACTGTTTTTGAAAATTGACTATTATTGGATAAGGATCTCTTTCCTACACATCAGTGAGAATTTGTTCCAGCTTTGAGGATTGTGAAGAGCTTGTGGCTACACTTTAAACGTCACTGGGTTCGCAGACAGGAAAAGGTTATGATTTTACAGCAAAGAAGGTAGACTCCAGAACTTAACATTTTATGGAAAACAAGTCTATTCTTATATTTCTATTTTTGTGAACTGTTCCAGTTCAAATGCGTGATTCATTGTAAAAGGAAACCATGAAAGGCGTAGTACCACAGATTAATCTTTTCATAGGTTAAACTATTCTCAATAAACTGAATATATCCATTTTAAGAAAAACAGAGCACATGCCAAAAATTACAGCCCAAGGAACAATGATAAATTTTCCTAATGCTAAGCATAGATTGACAATGAAAAACAAATATGCATTCATGGTGTTCTCCCAGGAGAGACACATTTTGTTATCAGAATTCACCCCAAACACTATTAATTACAGCCTGCATGCAGCTTAAGTGACTGTAAAGAAGTGATCCTGCAGAGACTTATTTTTTAAAATTACTAATTGATTTCAAACTTTCCATAGCACTTCTCATTAGCTGCATCAGTGCTGCAAATATATGCGCCAAACTTATAGTCTATAAACCACTGTTTTCCTACAGTATTTAACATCACCTTGGCAAAGTAAGTTCTTTCCTCTACCTGTAATTCATTACTCTTCATTACCTGTAATTCATTTACTATTTTACTTTGCTTCCTATATAGAGTAAGCACTTGATATTGGAGTACATACATGATATACCATTTAAAATATATAATACATGCACATATAAGTGATTTATTAATAGGGCAATGATTTGAATCTTTGTCATGCTGAAAAACCTGATTTTCATTCCTGATCAAGTCTAAGGGCTTTGTCATCTCTTTTCAAAAGTTCTCTGCACCTTTGTGTCCTGGTCTAGGAATTCTCCCATTTAGTGTTTCCATTGAAACTACTTCAAACCATGTGCCACTCTTATCTCTCCACCCCACCACTGTAGTGGGCTGCGTAGGAGAACTGGAGCCACAAAAGGTAAAGATCATGAATTGAGCTAAGAACAATTTACCAAAGACAGCAATGAAATAAGACAATGAATAGTAACAGCAACAATACCAACGACAAAGTGTATAAGAAAACAGGTGAATGATTCACATGGTACTGCTCACCTTGGGTAAACTCCTGAAAATACCTGACCCCTCTGCCATGCTATGGGAAGTGATCCTTTTTCCCATCCCTGGAAAATTAGGTGAGGTGGTATAGAATAATCTCCAGGTTTTAGCCCTCCCCGCTCCTGACTACTGCAAAAATGAACCCTGTCCTAGCCAGGACACTCTGATTGTCAATTTCTGACAAAGTCTATAATGAATTTTCAATTAGACAAGCATTGTATCAGTATTTATTGCAGCAAGGCAACCACAGAATCAAAGAATCACTAGGTTGGAAGAGACCTTCAAGGCCATCGAGTCCCACCCACATCCTAACACCTCAACTAAACCATGGCACTGAGTGCAACATATGCTCAGTCCACCAGAAATTTTTATGTTTTGTACTGAGGCTAAAGGCTTGATCATTGACTTCTCAGAAGAACAAATATTGCAAGACAGAAATGCCCTGAAGGCTACCACACTGCCCTCCCTCACACTTTACTGCTGCTTGTAACTAAAGCAACAGTGAAGTCAGAGGATATCAACACATCTTCCTGTTTGTAATGTTTAAATACTACATGCTTCAAGTTAAAAAAAACAGGTAAATGAACCAGCATTGCACAGGAAAGCATTATGTGCACACTAGCTGGCTATACAAAAACATAACTTTCTTTACACAGAAATAACAATTAAATGGAACAGCTTCTCAGCCTGGCATCCTAATTATCCCACAAATGTGAAGCACATAAGCAGGCACAGTAGGATCACCACAAGCTTCACTTACCACAGATGAAATGAGCGCACCCAAACTCCAAACTTTTGCTGCACCTATATAACAATTTACAATCTCAACCATAAGATTAAGAAAAAAATATCTCCTTTGCCAGTTTAAAATAAATAGGGCTGAGATACAAGCAGTTGTCTCAGTATTCAGAACATGCACTGAAATTTCTACACAAAATGTAGAAGCATAGCCCAGAAAAAGCAAATTCATTTCTCTTGTACTGACAGAATCAAAAAAAACAACAATTTACAAGAAAAAGAAAGATGAGGACAGACAGCTGTAACACCCAAAAACAGCAGCCTCAAAACATGACCCAAATAGATATTCTCTAACACTATATGGAATCTTCACAATATTTGAAACTCTTCTCAAAAGCACAAGCAAAATGGGATTCTCTGCCATCTTGTGTACACACAGTAAAGCAAAGTAAATTATTTCATACCTTACACCACTGTTCAGGTGTTTGCTCAGTCAGGAAGGGACTGCGTCATCTAAGTTCATCGATCTATTCTGATACAAAAAAGCCATGTTGTCCTGAAACCTCCAGAGGAAATTCTAAGACAGAAGTCCAACTTTATTTCTAGATAAACCTTTACTTTACTATACTCTCTCTCTCACTTTTTACCTGAAGTTATGGTTTGGGACTAATGGATAAATTTGCAATGGCATCAAAGCTAAAAATAAATTTAATGTGCTAATTAATGGCTTCTAACCTTTACTACAAATCTCACCAATTTTTAATTACCTTTTTAGTGAGTGCTTTTCTGATATTCAGGGGAACTGAAAATATACATGACTGAAAAAAATTGTTTCACCTTCTGCAACACTGAAAATGTGAAATGACAGAGACCGTGTGTCAATGATTTTTTCCTCAACGATGCTCAAACCCAATAGCATTATTTGAAAACAAGTTGAGTATTTCAACTCAGACACAAAAAGGTGATTTCAAAGATCTCACCAAGAGGTAGCAAAGAACATCACAGTGAGGCAGACAGAATTGTGTCATATATAAAGCTGAATTTCTCAACCCTCTTTTAACTGTCTTCTTGCATGTCAAAATTTGCACAACATAACAGTGACCTATTTCTCTTAACTTCCTATCAGCAAACATAACCTTTCAAGTCAGAGATGTTGTAGCAAGTTTTCTAATCATTACTCCATACAGAGTTTTCCATTTTAAATAGAATTCTGTTGCTAACTAAGGGAGTAAGAATTCTGATTATTTTAATTTTAATAAAAAGGTAGGAAAGTGTCTGTTAAATTAACAACTTTTCTAAATACTTATGCCCCAGATAAGCTAATTGGAAAAAAATTTCTTCACAGAAAAGACTGTAAAGATTGGAACAGACGGCCCAGGGAAGTGGTGGAGTCACCATTCCTGAAAGTATTCAAAAAACGTGGACATGGCACCTGAAGACATGATTTAATGGTCATGGTGGTGCTGGATTTACAGTTGAACTTATGACAATGATCTTATTGGGTCTTTTCCAATTTCAATGCTTCTATGATTTTATGTGTTCTTTTAGAAAACAACATCTAAGGAACTAAAACATGAAAAGAAAATGTTTGTATATACAACCTTGTAACTTGAACTTATATTTGCTACACACCACAGGGAAAAGTAAAGATTGAAAACAAAATATTTTAAATAAACAGGTTGCCAAGAACCATTTACTATTTTACATTTATTATTACCATTTACTTCCCATTTACTAGTTGAGCAGACTACTTAAGAAAACTGTGCAAAAGTTTAAGATCTCTGTAAGATCAGGAACAAACCATCATGCCTAACCTGTGTCCTGCTCAAAATAATTGCTGTAGCTAGTTCAGCTGCAAGGGAACAAAGGACATCATCACTAAACTTGCCATAACAAATGAGAACTTGGAAGAGATGACCAGATGATGATGATGAAGATGATCAGATATATAGACTACTACAAACCATTGATTCTAGAAGCAGTTCTTTGTAAAGAAGGGCAGAGAACACAGTGATGGTACTAATTCTGGAGTTTTTAGATTTCTAGTATTTCTGCTTGCAATCCTGCCTAAAGAGCAGAGACACTGTATTTAACTACCCAGTTGTGACCAGGTGTTCCAATGGAAAAAACACATCTAACTTCATCTAATATTTTGTAACTCATATTGCCTTTAACTTCTGAGATACAGAAAAAGGCATACTAGTTTTTGGTTATGAATATTTGGTGACCTCTGTCTTTCATAACTATGAATAACATAGGAGTTATGAAATACAGAGATTTTCTATTCAGTTTGAATAGTTTGAACAAAAAACCCCTCACCTTCTCCACAAAATGATAGAATTCTCTCTCCTAATCCCTTTTTTAACATAATGGAGTGCTTATTCTGGTAATTTTAAATGCTGCTCCTTTTTCACATTTTCCAGGAGTTATGCAGGATTCCAGTTACTACAGAAGTGCAGAATGGTTGAGGTTGGAAGTGATTCCTGAAGATCTTCTGGTCCAACCCCTCAGCTCCAACAGGGTCACCGACAATCATCTGCTCAGGGACATGTCCAGACCACTTGAGTATTTCCAAGGATAGAGACTCCACAATCTCTCTGAGTAAACTGTCTCCCCCACAGTAAAAATTGTTTAATGATGTTCAGAGGGAACTTTCTATGTCTCACGTTTGTGCCCACTGTGTCTGCTCCTGTCAGTGGATACAAATGAAAATTCTTAAAATTCTTAAAACTTAAAATTCATGAAATTCTATCAGAATACAAGAAAATGTTTTTTACTGTGAGGGTCATCAACACTGGAGAAGGTTGCCTGGAGAGACTGCAGAGATTCCATCCCCAAAGATACTCAAAACACAAATGGACACAGACTTTTGCAACCTGCTCTACCTGACCTCTTGTGACAAGGAGAATTGGACTAAATGATTTCAGTCACTCTTTTGCAGCTTCAAGGACTCTGATTTTTTTATCAGCTGCTGTTAAACAACACTTTCACAAGAAGTTTTTTAACAATTCAGTAAATTTAACTAAGCCACCAAACACCAAAAGAGTAAGGTTTTGCACAAAAGAAGGTGTGAGAACATGAACGTTCCAGCAAATCAGGAAAGAATACCTAGGGAAAACATCTTCCCATCATGCTCTTACCAAAAATGAAAGTACTACAAGATTTTCTGCTAAAGCTCCTTCCCATACCAGTTCCCTAGAACACAGAGGATGCCACATGATTTTAAACATACTCTTCAATATGAGATGGTGAAGACATTTTAAACTTTTCCTTTCAAATTTTGAAATGAGTTCAGGTTCTAGGACTTATACTGTTTTCTACAACAAGAACTAATGAAAGCTTGATTCCTTAGGAAAGGCTCAAGGCTTTTCTCTCTAGTGCTTCACAACAATCTAGAATCTCTGCAATAAGGATTCTGAATTTTTCACGTAACGAGTAATAGCGTCAGTAACAAAAGCATCAAGTCACAAAGCAAACAGAATTACAGAATTAATATACTCAAGTGGTTCAGTATCAAGACTCAAAGAAAATTTCATAACTCTGATAATAAATTCGGTGTCCAATAACACTGTATTTGCAAACTGAATTATTGAAGCTCTTGCATAAGTGATGAATAAAGGAATACACAGTGTCTGTCTCAAGCACACAAACCAAATCCAAGGTCTTTTTTCCCCATGAAATACTTTATAGAAAATTTTCTTTTACTTTCACAAAACAATACAAAGATAAATTAGCACAAGAAATTCTAAAGACTAGTGCAAGAGTCAAAATTATTGTCAAAATACTTCCCTAAAATTCAGGCAGCATATCTAAAGTTACCATTAGGAAATTACCAGGTAAAATTTGACAGTAAAATGGAATAGGTTATACTTAAAAGCAACAGAAAGCATTACCTCTGCAGAATCTTAAATACACCACTTACTGCTTTGACTCATGGTGACAGACCTCCAGCGTTGGATCATTATAGATGAAAGCTGCCTCTAAATCATTGACTCTCACTCTGTAAATCCGGCACTGTTTACTGTTCAGCTTGATTCTGTTCAGGTTTGCAACTGTGGGAAATATTGTCAGTTCCACATAACCCTATGAAAATACAAATCAAAATCTTCAGTAAAATCTTTATCAACTAAAAAACTAGAGAGATATAAAGAATTATTACTAATAGAATTTAAAAAAATCACTAGTATAAAGTTATTTTCATATTTAAACAGGAAAATAATTTGCCCTTTAGATTTTCTACATTTTTTTTATGCCATTTAACAGGTGAATTTTCACAGCTGTAAATGAAAAAAAAATCAAAACAAAAAATTCAATATGACTGACAATCATGCCTGTTTTACTGGAAAAAAATCTGCCTCTATTGACTAGATATTAAGTTATTAGCATCACTGTGTTGTATGTTTTGGTATCTGAACTTGAGACAAGAATTCTTAAAATCTAAGCAGAATTTTTTTAAACAGATATGTAAATGACAAAGACCCTTGGAGACTTTAGGCCTGAAATGATGAAAGTCCCTTCAAAGGACTTTGTTTCAAGTGAACTCACATATCAGGCTGTAAGCCTATCCCTAACATCAGCTAACACTGTGAGCATGAATTTTGAACTTCAAATTGCACTGTAATATTTACAATGCAGCAGCCTTCATTTAGAAATCTTAATCTAAAAGTGCTCACAATTAGAAGGTATTTTATTTGATACATCTCAAGCAATGACAGACTTATGAGAAGCATTACCTTAGAAAGTATAACATATGAAATAGCTGAACAGCACAATTAGCTTTTAAGTATAGTTTTTTCCTGTAAAAGCATGAAGAAAACTCAAACACTTAATTTCTACCTCACACTTTATTAAGAAATACTTACTACAACAGACTTTCTCTGAAAGTTTATGTTGTTGATACAAACTACCTGATGAGTTGTGCTGAAAGAAAAAAAAAAAAAAAAAGAAAGAAAAAAAGTAAGGTTTTGTGACACATTGTGACAGCATTTTAAATAATACTTTAACCCTTTAGTACTTTATTTTAAAAGTAAATAATACTTTAGTTTAATAGAGAGCCACAAAGGATACATGCACATACAGATAAATACTGCAAATAGAATATACTTCTATAAAAATCATTAATGATTGTCTCAGTCTTTTATGTGGTCTAAACCAAATAATGAGTAGAGCTACCCACAATATCAGGAAAGTCCTCCAAAAAATATATACCAAATTCACAACCACCCCATCCAAAGAAATAAAAATATATATAACAAATATAGTATCATACCAGTAGGAACATTACTAGTAATATAGGAAAATAACAATTTTTGAACAACACTTATAAAAATAAAGAATTACAAATGGCAGTGTCAAGGTTTAACACTGTAGTGATGAGCAGTATCAGTAATGGCACGAGCTGTAACACATGCAATCAGAGACCTGTGGAAAGTTTACCTGGAGAGTTGACACTAATACATAATTTATATAAGCAGGTGTTACACGTTGAAAGATATAGTATGTGCTTTTACAATTAGCATGCCGTAAGATTCATAATTTAAAATAATGTTAATACATTAATCAAGACAGGTACTTTATACCAGTCAAATGCACTTGCTTAAATTTTGTGTGTCATACTAGAAATTCTAGTATATAAAACTCCGATTTAAGATGTAGGAGATAAAATAAGTCCAACTTTAAAAAAACCTTTTAAGTTATTTCTATGTATTTTCCTGCACTGTCATCTTGATAGTAGTGCATTTCACGACTAAAGATAAAACCTTGAAATAATTCAACTTCTATGGCACATCACACTTTACCTGCACATATCCTGTGCATTAAGAAGTGACATTGCTACAGATGAGATAAAGTTTGATAAAAATTCCTAAAAGATAATTACATCTAAAAACGGATTCAGACATTTCTTACATTATGTGTATACGAGCAGACTGATTCTACATAGAAATACATTTGTGTAGCAGATTTATAAAGGAATCAAGGAGGTATAACGAGAAATCGATTAAAATACAGAGAAATCCACTACTGCTTTGTAGCTTGGTTACAAACCAATAGTCAATGTGTAAAAACGACAATTTGCTTAACAAAGCGTTATGCTACAGAGGCAAGCATTTTTTTTTATCCATAAAAAAGCCCTTAAGTCTAAAGGCCTTTTTGACACAGCAGTACATATGGAACATCGCAGTATGTTCTTTAGTACTGACACTGTGTGAAGAAATGCCCAAGGTTTGAAGAGCATAATGGAAGTATCTTCGTGAGAATGAATGGTTGACAGACTTGCTGCCCATGAGTAAGTCCATTTACACATTAAAACATACATCTGCAACACATATTTTCTGAATGCAAGCTACACCACAAGCAACAGCTCCAACCTTCTTAAGTAAAAAATTATTAATCAGCCTGTGACCTGATTCCGTGTGCATCGGTTTCAAGTATAGCAATTAAAAAAAAAATATGGATACTTATAATTTATAGGGTCTTGGACTTTCAAATCCTTTGTCTCCTTTCTTCCTATTCATCCTGAACCGCAGCACTAAACACACACTGCTGACCGTCAGACCGGCATCAACATCATCCTCACTCAACGGGTCCTTCGATTTTCCCCCGCGTCAGGCCGTACTTGATCACTCATCTCCTCAGCGGATGTGCGACCCCCAGCAGCCAGGAATCTTCAGCTCGAGTGAGCACCATCGTTACAGCACCACCAACAAGCAGCGTTTGTCTATAACCTTCTACGGGTGCACACGCAGCCCTTCTATCCGCTGTGATCACGGAACCAGTCCAGAGGCGCTTCCTCTCCGCGACAACTACAGAAAACAACCGGCTCAGCGGGCAGTGGCGGCGGGAGCCACGGAACCAGGACGGCCGTGGCCAGGACGGCCGGGCAGGCACCGGGGTCCGCGCTCCTGGGAGCGCCGGCTGGGGCTGCGCCGCCCGCTGAGAGCCGGGAAAGGTGCGGAGGGTCGGGCGGGCCGGGCGGTGGCCGGGCCCGGGGCAGGGTCGGCCCCGCGGGTCTCCCTCAGCAGCGCGCCCGCCGCGGCCCTTCCGCAGCCGCCGCCATCTTGCCGGTCACCTCCGACCCCGCGGGTGAAAGGTCACGGCCCGACTGAGCTCTGTCACTTCAGCGGGAAAGGCTTTTGGAGTTTTGCTTTTTACAGAAGGGCGGCTCAGCGGCGGCCGCAGGAGAGAAATAAAAAGAAAAAAAAAAACCAAAAAAAAAAAACCAAAAAAAGGGGGACGAAGGAAATAACCCTCACGAAAAACCCAAAAGCCGAGCGGGGCCGCGCCGTGCCCCCGTGCGCAGGCGCCGCGGCTCGCGCAGGCGCGGGCCTGGGGAAGGCGGGAAGGGGCGGCGGGAGCCGAGAGTGAGGCGCGAACGCGAGGCGGGAGCGCGGCACGCAGCGACCTCCGCCTGCCGGCACCGGCAGGAGCAGGGGATACGAGATAAAGTTCCTCCATAAACAAGTTTGTTGTAAGTAACGTCAGATTCATCTAGTTTAGGTTAGAATAAATGCATGCATGGAAAAATCTGATGGGAGTTGGAAAGCATCATTTCATTTTGAATGTCTAACAAAACCAACCAGGAGCACTGAACACATGGAATGATAACAATTTCAACAAACTCTTCTCGCGGCTGTAACAAAACTCTACTCATGAAGCACCTAATTTCTTGTTTGTTTTACAAAGAACCCCCTATGTAAATACGTATATATTATACATATATTCATATAGAAACTTGGACCACAAATAAAAAAGTTATCAGTTATGTTGTGTATTTCAACTAAGGAGCCTTCTGTGATACAATGGAAAGAATTTCCAAGGCTTTTCCATTCATATTATCGTTTATCTCTGGGAGGGAACCTATTCCTATTGGGGAAGCGCAGCTGTTGGAACCAGACAGCAAACAAGGCAGTTCTTCGCAGCAGAAAGCCAGTCTAGGTCTCCACAGAGCTGGTCAAACGCCACACCCCTGCACCAGCAATGTGGAGGCACAGGGCACTGACCTTGCAGCACTGGGCAACAATCCACAGCTTTTATCTGTAGCAAATTCCAAGTACACACACCCTGCATCTTATGAGTTACATTTGATTTAGGAGGAGTTTCGCTCCCCACTCATCTCTCTACAGCTGAAATGATGGCAGTTTCAAGGTATTTCATACCTCACATGAGTCTGACAGAAAACTGCTAAGTTTAAAACATAAATCTGAAAACTATCTAATATTAAAGTGGTTTATTGACATGCAAACAATCCTTTTTAATGATTACAAAATTACCATCTCAGGCACACCACTTCATGGCAGTATCATAAAAGCATCCTGTTATATTGCTCTACATAGAACAATATTATAATGTTAGGTTTCAAGGCACAATTTCTATGTGCAGTTATACGCCGTAACAAACTACAAAAATAATTGTACTACAAAGTTTTGTAGGCTCTTTTTAAAAAAGTATAAGTAGTCTTCTGTAAAGCGTTAGTTTTACCTCTGCTACATTTTAATGACAGTTTATAGGAAATTCATAACACAATGTCCAACTTCTCTCTTATATTCATGCTTCACTGCAATTAGGGTTTTTTTTGTAAAAATATAAGGCCATTCTGCTAAGTATTAAAGTGTCAGGTGCAGTCTCAGTGGGGAATGATTTGTTCATGAGACTTATGAGTTCTGTGCTATTCAAAATGTGAACACTGAATGAAAGCAATGAAACTTTAAGAATGGCCACTAATGGGCAGAAGACTAAAATTTCCATTTTGCTAATCAAATCAATTTAATCAATTGCATTATTATCAAGGAGGTTTTAAATTTCCATTTCAGACTTATGGATAAGCAGATTAAGTGTGTTCAAGAAGTAGCTTGGCTCCTGGCTCAACCAGACACAAAGGAAAAGGAAGTTGGGCAAAGGAAGGTTGGCAAAGGAAGGTGAGCTGAATATCATTCCTTAGAGGTCACAAGTGCCCTCACACTCTCCTTAGCTGAGCAGAAAACACAATGTGTTCAAGTAGCCTAGCTGCTTAAACTCAAGTACACTGTATAATGATGGTTGGCAGTCTTTTCCCCAGAAGGCAGCATCAAGTAACAATCACTGTTGCTACATTCAGTATCCTGAGTTCTTCAAACAATACTTCTTATGAGATGGGCCTTCTAGAATTATAAACTTTAACACCATTCAGCATTGAGGAGCGAGCATATTTTGTCAGAAGAGCACCAACAGTCTGCTTCTCTGCACACAAGTCTCTAAAGAGGAAATAAAGCACATGACATTGGCATTAAGAGAGATTCTCACACAAAATGAATCTGTAAAATATTTGTAACTACAGCAATAAACTGGATTAGGATATTAGGAAAAAACCCGAACTACTCTGTCACATAATGCTTTAAATTATCTAAAGTTGAGAACTTGCCTTGACAGTTAAACACTAGACAAAACTAAATTACTTCAGAAAAAAGGATTTTGGGTTTTAGGCAGAATTTTTATTATTACTGTTCTCTAACAGAGTTTTCAATCTAGCAAAACAGTTATATTACAGTAAATTTAGAGCCACTCATGAAGAGTTGATGCAGTTATTTCTGGATTAGCATCAATATTTGCACACATATATCACATCTGAACATTCTAGATAGTGCAGTAGTGTAAGTCTTAACCACCAAAGGAACAAGGGACGCAGTACAGGAAGCAGTGTTGCTCTATAGTTCTACTGTTGTAAATATAGAGACTCATTGTAAATGTCAGGAAGTTTAGCCTTTCAATTGTCTTGCCTTAATCAAATGAGACTAATCACCTACTTAAACCCAGTAGGATCAGCTTTTTACATACATTTAATCCAAAGAAGAGAGTTACAGATCCCAGAGATAGGTACTATATTCATATAGAGAATCCACATTAATTTAAATTTGCAAAGCATAGTAGTATCAGTGAGGCAGTGATAGCTCATCAGAAGCCAGCTGTGCAAAAAGGGAAGAATATAATACTAATTATATTTTAATAAAAATAAATACATCCTTACTGTATATAAGGGGTAATATCCACCTCTGTCCATTTTTCCCGTATGCGAAATAAGCTGTTGAATCTTTCCTGATTGTCTTCAGGTAAGTCTTCCACTTTTAGGAGAAAGATGGTCTCTGGTCTTGAACTTTTATCCACAAGAGCCAAGCCCTGTAGATCAGCATCAGAAAGGAAATGTTAAGTACCAACAAAACAATTAAACTTGCTTCCTCCTGACATATTCCATACAAGTTGCTCTTTGCAGATCCAAAGCCTTCCAGAACGGCACTACCAGAGGCAAAATGAAGAAGTACCATAAAGGCACTGTTTTACAGGCAGTACTTATAATTTCCTTTATGACAAGAAGGAAGGGAGAATGCATTGGGTTCTAACATTTCTCTGCCTGCTTTGAACAAAAGGATTCCCATAGTGTTTGCTACTCTACTGGATGTCACTGCAATCTGTTCAACAACAGCTTCAGTTTTTGTTCCAGTCACACTTACAAGTAGTAATGGTACAGCTGCAGCCTTTCTTCAAACAGTGAAATGTGCCTACAGAAACCTGAATTACCATGATTCCAGACTACTGCTGCTCATAGAGGACATCATAAAGCATACTTGAACTCAAAAGCTGACAAAAACAACACAATACCCAGTAATGGATAAAATATATATATGACACAAGTCAGTTACAACCTACTCACAAAAGAATCCATACTTCTTTATGTGTTTACCTGAAGTTGATCAAGCCTTGTTGTAATCCCCTCAGGAACACTCTGTTGCCAGACTTCTTCAAACTCTGACAAATTGAATTTAACTGCATTTTGCAAAAGCATTTGTGCTATAGCTCTGCATATTTTATCTTCACACATTTCAAAGAAAATCTCCCCTGCTGAGAAGCAAAAACTAGGTTATCTTGGATTCTTGCCTTTTGATAAAAGAACAACCTCGTATTCCCTTGTATTTCCATTCTGTTCTACAGTCTTCTATACAGCAAGCATTCTCTTTTTTCTTCTCCTTTGGGAAGTAATTTGACTTGGTATTAATTTAGATAAATCATGGTATCTTCTCATTCTCAAAGAACAAACTATGCAGAATATAGCAGCACTGTCTCAACTACAGTATTAATTCTTATCAATAAATGTGTCTGCCCTCCATATTTTCCCCTTTCACAATGTACCATTTCTCCTACAGCTCTCATTCTTATTTCTGAATGGTTTGTATTAAAGCATTTGCTTAAACAATTAACAAAACTTTCACTTCTTCAATCATCCTTATGAGATTATGAAGGGATGAGACTTCATTTTCTCTCACACTGATTTGGCTACAATTTTCTGAACCAAATGAGGTATAAACACTTCCTTCTATTGTTTCAGCCACCTTTCTGTAATTCAGACTTGTTCCTTGTGCAAACTTCCTAAATATATTAACACAAGAGTCTGTTGTCACTCCAATTACTTTCCTATGTCCCTTAAGGTTGAGTGCAACTCCTACTTCAGCTGAAGGTGAGATGAAAGCCACCGTGGGGAAGAATTCAGACTGAGATTAGGGCAGTGCAGTATTATATCTGTGTGTGAGATGGACAATGGAAATCTAATCCATACAGCAGCAGATCTTGTGGTGTAGTTCAAGAGACCAAAGGCAGATACCGACTTCAGGCAAGCTGAATATGCCATTGACTACTCAATTAATTGCTTAAATATCTGAGATCTTCTAGGGTGTCTAAAGAGAGATGTCACCTAAATTTTACTAGTGATCTCTTTTTAGTCACAAAATTATGGCTTGTAGACACCTAATAAATCATTTTCAGTACCTCTGTTCACAATCATCTTGTACGGTTTAATAGCCCTTCTTTTCCTATGAAACTTCCGTTACCAATTGTACTGATTTTTAGCCCAATTTGCTCCCTCCTTATACTGGCACTGCAGCAAACATTTGGTTGGGCCATGCTTCACAAAACCTACATTTCCTCATTAATAACTATTTCTTTTATGCAAAGTTAAACCATGCATGCTTTCCCAAACTTACCATCAACATATTTCCTGCCATAGCTCAAAAGAATATGCTCTATCATCTCTCTGGAAAAAAAATCAGAAATCAAGTTCTTTTACTTTTTACTAGAACACTATTGAAACAGTTACCTAGAAGATTAAGAAACAGGTATGGAGAAAAAAAATAAATTGAAGCGAATAGATGATGAGACACATTTTTGTGGGTGAAATGAAGAAACTGGTAAAAAAATAGAAAAGAGAGAACCAAAGGGGACAAATAAACTCCATCCAAAGATGGGAGCTGATTTAGCCTGTCAACCCCAAAGGTCTCTTTGACTTTCTAGTTATAACTAGCAAAGACTAAAATGTGTTAGGAAAATAAGGAATAGAGACTCCTGCAGTATCACTTTTTTCCAGTGAGGAAGAATTATATCAGGAAGAGTGTGGCCAGCAGGACCAGGGCAGTGGCTGTTCCCCTGTACTCGGGTGAGGCCACACCTCGAGTGCTGTGTCCAGTTCTGGGCCCCTCAGCCCCTCACTACACAAAGGACACTGAGGGGCTGGAGGTTGTCCAGAGAAAGACAACAGAGCTGGGGAGGGGTCTGGAGCACAGATCTGATGAGGAGCTGCTGAGGGAGCTGGGGCTGCTTGGCCTGGAGAAAATGAGCCTTAGGGGAGACCTTATCAATCTCTACAACTCCCTGAAAGGAGGCTGTGGCCAGGTAGGGGTCGGGACTCTTCTCCCAGGCAACAAGCGACAGGATGAGAGGAAATGGCCACAGACATAGATTGGATATATGAAAAATTTCTTCATGGAAAGCATTTTCAAGCACTCTAACAGGTTGCCCAGGGAAGTGCTGGAAAAACCATCCTTGGAGGTGTTTAAAAGATGTGCAGATGTAGCACTTAGGGACATGGACTTGGCAGTGGTGGGTTAATGGTTGGACTCAATGATCTTAATGTTTTTTTACCAGTCTGATTGATCCTACGATGCAAGTCAAAAATTTCTCAATTAATTATCCCTTACTAAATAATACATGCTTTTCTGAAGGTCTGTCATAAAATTATAGCCTAACTGCGGATATCTTTCTTGAGTCAAAAGCCAATTAAATGGAAAATGCTACATATTGTAAACTTAAGACTTTCTTTGAATGGTGATTTTGAATTACGCCAGAAAACATACCTCCATCTTGCCTAGTATGCAACAAATAAACCAAACATTTTTAGCTAGCTATAGCTTCAGAACAGATATTTCAAGATGCTCAGCAATTTACAACTTAAGCACATGCTACTTCCATCATTTACAACTCAGCAGTAATGTTTCAACTATGAATTAATGGAAATACTACCAATAAACACTAAAATCAGTTTACTAACCTATCTGCCTAAAAATTGCCTTGAGTATTTCTAGAAACAAGGAAAATGTATCATTTACATCATGGTAACTAGAATCTAGATTTGCAAGACTATAATTCTAATAGACAGTTAACAAGTACTGTAATTATTAATAGTTAATAATGAATGTAGATAATTTTAAGTACTAAAAATAATTGTTTACCTGGGTTCTAGAGATCCAAGTTCTTCAAGGCAGGCACATAAAGGAACCTTACTCAAAGGCCAGGACTCTGAGTCTATTAGCTGAGTCACATGATTCAAGAGTTTCATCTCATAGTCAAAGTGTAGAATTCTCCAATATCCTGCCAAACAGAGCACCACAAAACACTGTTAGAAGGAAAACATTAACACTTTAATTCTATTGCCATTAAGATACATTACTAGAGTCTGGACATTCAGGTCACACCTTTACAACATGCAGCAGCATTGTGTCTTTTTCAGAATAAAAAGCTGAGAAAAGGAACTAAATCATAAGAACAAATGTAGAGGAGATTTAATTATCTCAGCTGTTTGTAATTCTTTAGTAATTCTTCAACTGCACAGATACAAAGACACTACAAATATCACTCCAAGATGAATCAGATGTGAAAAAAACAATATTTAGTTCAGGAACAGAACTGCATGAACAGAACTGGCTGCACTGGCTCTACAAAGCAACAGCTCAGGTCTAGAGAAGTTTACAAAAATCTAGAAATCCAGAGGACTCTAGGACTGCCATCACCTTGTGTCCCAGTGAGGGTTTGGGCATGGCCAAGTAAAGGACGAGGAGGACCTGTCCCAAGGTGAGGCACTTGCTCAAGCCTTGCCTCACATGGTAGGAAGACACTGAGATAAACCCAGTCTGGGAGGACAAAAGAACTATAAACAGGATGGGGTTACCTAAGAATCATCTGTTTTTGCCTCTAGAGCCTCTGATGCCAGTGTTTGCAGCAAAGGAGTTAATCCTGGAAAGAGAGAGACTGGCAGTGCCTGCTCAGCTTTATACTTCTGATCAGATTCATAGCAGAAGAGGACATGGATCTATGGAAACAAGTCTTAGAACTCTGAAGTAACTTGTACCTTGAAAGACAAGGATATGGAATGGGCCTTATGAAAAGGAGACATATATTTTGGGGAAAATAGCAGGGTTATTTCCTCATAGGTAATTATAATCTTTAGACTCTAATACCTTCAATTTTGCAGGCATCTATAACCTGCAATTGGTGGAGTATTTCTTCTTCACTTGCCTGAATCAGACTTAACAAATCTTCTGTTGTATACTGCAACAAGAGAAAACAAGAAGGAAATAAAAGAGGTTATTCTTACTCCTTCTTTGCTTTAGTGGCCATACTAAATGCATTATAACCTATAATGAAGGAAAGACTTAAGATAGATGGCTTCTTCCCAGACTCTGTATTTTCTAAGGTTTGCCACACTCTCTGAAAATTTTCCTGTAACTTACAACATTGTCTCAAAGGATATTCAATATAAAAGGCAGTCTAACTACAGGAAATTCTTTGTACCAGTCATAAATAATATACCTGTATTCCCAGAATGTCAAATTAGCACAAGCAGACCTTGTAAGTCAGGAAGAACAAAAAGTGAATGTGTTCCGGATTTCCTGAAATCACGTATTTTAATCTGTGAGATTTCAAAGAAAAGGCAAAGCAAAAATCACTTATCACTTTTGGATAGAAGTCAGAACCTGCACTCAGTACCTCCACTGAGGAAAAGCCTCCTCCACCACGAGCTCAACAATTACATGTTGTGTTTTGGTGTCTGCTAATCAGTTGGCACACACACAGCACAGACCCAGCCATAACACAAATACCTCCCTGCAGAACAGTTATGTGGTGAGATGGGAAGGTGCTGTGGGATACTGCGGTGAAGACATGGGTGGAACTGAAGTTTTCATGAGGAGTGAAGTAAATGGAAGAAATACCAGACTTCAATGCGCAGGAAATAGGACATCAATTCCTTTATTCACATTAGAGCCTTTTTAGTAAATTCTAATATTAAAGTTCTGTTGATTATAGCTCAAGAATATTTCCTATCAGAAAGAAAAACACTGGATTAAGTATTGGATTGAGATCTATCAGACTATGGGAACAAAAATGAAACATACCAACACTAAGTTTGGAACATCCACATGTTAAAAAAAGGTTTAATAAATACAGAAAGGCTTCCACTTTCTGCTGTGCTATTCCTATCAGAGTATGTAGAAGTATCATCAGGCCAAGCTCCCATCAGTATGTCAATGAAGGATGACCCTATTATACAGTACTTAAAACACTGCTAGCACTGCTAGTACTTAAACACTGCTAGAGAGCAAAAGTATCCCCAAATCAATACGTGTGTTTGAAGTTTAACACTGCCATTCAGAGGCCTTGCACAGGAGTCCTTGGCATATGCTTCTGCTTTGAGGCCAGCCCAGCAATCCCAACAGCCACTGCTCTCAGCTCTGAAGCTTTTATCATCTGCACTGCCCTTGCAAACATAAAATGGAATGAGTTGACTTGCATCATGTCCATACCAGCAACCTCCAAATAATATATTTAATATGTTTCTTATCTCTATGATCATCTGACTGTTCAGATTCACTGTAAAATTTATTCACTGTAAAATTTATTCCCTGTAAAATTCAGTACGAGCCCATATATTTATAAGCTTTCCTCTAGTTTGCTAAATCACAACACTATGCAACAGGTTCCCTACAGTGCCATAGATCTTTATGGCTGTTTTGCTGGGGTTCTCTGTGTATGATACAGTCCTGAAAATCATGAGAAACTTACAGTAAACAACCAAAATAATTTAATTTGTTTTCAAACAGATTAAAGGTGGCCTATTAGTTCCCAGCACACGACAAATGTTAAGTGTAGCAAACAAAACAATGGAAGTCATTACTACACAGACATTGTTTGGGATTTCAGTGAGAATTAGTCCCATAGGAAAGAGCTTTCAGATTCATTTAGGAGTTCCACCAGAGGCAAGGTTAAGACTTGCCTACATTTATCAGATGTATCTAGTTGTTACCCAGTAATCTCATAGAGGAAATACATTCTCTTTCAAAATTAAATGGTGATCAATCCTCAAATCGGGCATTAACATTTCAGAGACACTGACATCCTTTTAATAATACTCAATATTATGAACAAATATTATTTCATATGACTTTGTGTTGTTAGCCTTTGACAATTTAAGCCCTTTAACCTTTGCCATCCCTTATTTTTCTGTATGTTCTTCTATGCCTCGATCAGCATAGGTAGGCAATTCTGATTAGTTCTGTAACTAATCAGAAATCAGCCTGTTAATCATCCAAGAAGAGAGAGGCATGATGGCTCTCCAGAGAAAAGCAACATCTGTGTTGCACATCCAAGCACATGCAGATGATTTGTTGGTGTCAGCTTCAATCAAGCCTCAGCATAAAATACTTGAGAGCAACTACTTTTTGGTTTTAAAGTCAAAAGCAAACTGACAAAACCCCAGAATTTTTATCAGCCTTGTATCTGAGATCATATGCTGCACAGTCCAGGTCTCTCCATTACTCTTTAGGTTCCAAACTGAATTTCCTGAAGACATGGTAAGACAGCAGGACAGCAGTTTATTTGTGTTTTCACTTCTTTTAGTGTGTCTTATTCCATGCCTTATATATAATCCCTGTTACTCTCTTCAACTCCCTTCTTCTTGTCATCACCAATTACTGATTGGCAAGCGATTTACCAATCCAAAAAACTTCCCATAGGAAAAGGGAAATGCCCAGCCTCCTTCCATGTCCTTCATTTTCCTCTTTTAACTAATAAAAAGGTTGCTTACCTGTACTCACTGGAAGTACTAACACCAACCAACTTGTTTAGAATAGAAGGGTTAAAAAACTAACTCAAAGAAGCACTGTGAATCATGTGAGGAAATGGATTTTTCTCCTTAAGGATGTATCTTCACTTTAATTTGCTCATTACCAATTACAAGAAAGCAACTTACACAGCTGATTTACCTTTGAAAATGTCGAAGTCTGATCTTTCCGACCGTCAGGCCCTTCATATGGATCTTCCATTAAAAGCTTCCTCAATTTCTTCAGTTTTGGTCGACATCTCCTTAATTCCCAATAGTTCTTGGAGAAACCAGCAATCTACAAGAGAAAACAGAGACTCTAAACATTTTAACGTAGCATCTGGATTCAAAGCAGCTTACCAAAAATTATCAGCAAGCAGTGTTAATCTAGTCACTGAAAACAAGGAACTATTAACAGGGTAATTAAAGACAAAACAATCATTGCAATGTTTTCAATGAAAAAAAATTATTACAGACAATGAAGAATAAAAATCTACTGTTGACTGATAAAAAATATGTTTGTAGTGCATAAGACAAAGGTAACAACTCAACTCTTCATGCAAATGACAGGAAATCAGCACAGGATATATTTCTGCACAATTTTCCTCAAAAGTGCTTTTTGTCGTATTATATTACTGCCATAAAAGCCCTCCTGTATTAACCTGTGTCTATCTTCCCCACTTCTCCCCATGCTTGGGATCTACTTCATGGTCTTTTTACACCTTAATGAATCATCATAGCCCTAAGTTCAAGCAAAGCACACATTAACAAGGACAGAAAGCTACACTTGCACATAACTGACAAGATGTCTCTGCTCCTTGCCCTGAGTCAACACACAAATGAAGAGTGTGCAACAGGAAGCTTGGCTGTTCTTGATTCAACAACACTGACTTACCAAAGCTTTACTTTCAGAGTAATCCTGAGGTGTTTCACAGGGTACAGCCTTGACTTCCTGCAAGATTCTTTGAAGAGGACAGACTATTGGAGGCCTTTCAGCATCATTTCTGCTATTTACCAAACCAACAGAAATGGGAACAGAATTGCAGAGGCAGAACAGGCTCCAGCTTAGTGACTCCTAACCCAGTCACTAGTCCCATGTTAAAACAGCTTCCACAAAAAACCTCCAGACAGTACTTTAAAATACCCATAGTGCTTTACTGGAGTACTTGGGGTATTTTAGAAGTCCCCCAATAAAGAAAAAAACCCAAACAACTAAAATGTTAAAATAATATTCCATTTAAATCAACTGTAAGAAAACCACCTATATACAAAAGAAATTGTATACAAATACTAATACATAGAAATAAACAGCAATTTCCTGATAAACTTCCAAGATTCATGTCAATTAGGATTCAGTTAAGTGCTAGGCTTTTTTCCTGCTAAGTTGTTTTCTGAGCAATTTGATAATAAGAAGATACTCTGCATAGGAAAGAATATAAATAATTCTAATTAATACTCCAAAGCTCATAACCTGAGCTGAGCTGTGTGAAGTGAATAAAATGGCAGACACTTTGGCTGTATCAGCCATGCAAGTGACACAAAGATCAGCAGCAAGACTATAAGTGAAGGGCAGTGAAGACCGAAAGTACTGAGTACACATATTATCTTTTGCTGTGTTTCACAATTTGCAGTGTCAATGAACCATCTAACATTTTTGAAATAATTTTGAAACCTCTCAGAAATAAAACTTTTTGAATAGTTCCTAAGCAAATCACATTTCTATGATGTGTAACTTCACAGGAATAGTGAAATTATTAAATGTAGCAAAAAGTAATGGAAGAATATTACTTTCTAATTAATGTACTTCAGCTTGAAATAACTTTTTATATTAGCTCATTAGACCTCATGGAAGAACTGATGTTGAAGTAGGATTATTCCTCAATGATGCCATTATGTCCATTACAGCAAATAATTAATTAATAATATTTGCCTAGCTATTTTAATAGAATTTTATTAACTATGCCTCAGAAGGGCAGAGAATAATGAATTCTTAAACTCTAAACTCTTTTAGAATTTTTTAATTCTTAAACTCTTTTAGAGGACTCAAAGATCATTCACTCTGACGAATGTTTTGATACGCTAATTGAAAGAGCCACCTTCAAATACATTTCTATATTTAAAAAATAGTATCCAGACACAACATGGTAAAATCTCCCTTTTGGGGAAAGCACTCCTAAAAATCAACCTGTAAATAGCTTACTTTAAAAATAGTTGCTAACACTGAGAAATTATATTTTCTTTGCAAGCTTTTAATACTTACCACAAGTAATTATATGCACTGAAAATAAACCGCAGTTTTAACTTCTCAAAAATAATAATAATCATCCATTATGGAGAAAGTTCAGTTGCCTGAAGAAGGGATTTTAGACACCCTAAGGCATAGCATGGCCTTGTGTAAAAAGCACATTTATAAAGACATCCTCCTGGAACTGGTCAATACACAAAGAAGCAACAGGAGACTCATCTTTTCTCCGGTGGCAGCCTGCAGCAGCTAAGCAATACCACAGGGCATCTAAAATGGCATCAGAAGCCCATATTTAGGCAACTGAATCCCAGCTGGGTTTCACATATGCATCTTGGACAAAATACAAGAAATCACAGAGAATAAGAAAGCAGAGAATTAAAGCAAACAAATGAAAGCCCTGAAAGACATACCTGTGAATGAATGATATTACAAGATGCTGGATCTGCATTCAGCTCCTCTGGAGTTTTGCAACCAGGAACAAACAGCAGCATATTTGAGGTATCTGCTATTTTCATGTCGTAAGTTTTATCTTTGCTGCACAACACTGCGTGTTCATCCTTTTCACCACGGACTACTAGGCTGGAAAAAAAATACAGCATGGAAATACTGATTTATTTTTACCTGTTTCAGGATAAACACTTACTAAATTTGTCTGATATTTTCCCACATTTATACATCTGTAAAGAAATTACAAACTGCAGTTCTGTTTGGTAGCAGCAGTCACAGTTCAACAAAATATAAAGATGCAAATGTCAATTAATCTAATTGACAATGTTTTTCCCTCTCATTTTAGTGTGGGAAAACTCAAAAGACAAGCAAAGTTTGCATGCAGAACACAGTTGAATGCCTATAGTAACACACCGATTTTCTCAACTCCCCTGAAACATTAAGTGATGATTAATGCATTAACTAGTTCACTAATCTTAGGAATTAGATTACAACTAGAGTTTGCTTTAATGAGGACGGAAGCTGGCCCACTGTGAAACAAGAAAGCAAACAGAAATTGTGTCTGTTGTGCAGAGCCCTTAAGATGATGAATATCTATTTTCTTGCAAGTAATTCCAAGCAGGAAAGAAAATAATTTTCTAGGACAATTCTGGTCAAAGAGAAAATGTAAACCACCCTTTCCAGCTCAAATGCTTGATTAAGTAAAGATTCTGGGTGAGGATGTGATAATACCAAAACAGGGGAACATTCAGTTCCTCTCAGGCTACATACTAATGCACACTAATCTAAATGCTCAGATTCAATTTAATTAAACTGCTCCTCGTTTCCCAAAGCCTGCATGCATGAACAAAGCTCAACTGTGCCCCAAAGGATCAACATGATTCAGGCCTCTAACAGATAATACTTTATCAGTATTGCATTAATAGGAATGGGTTACTAACATGCATCTTAGAGAACTACCTTCTTGAGAAGGACTTCTCATTTCCTATCACTTGAAGCATTTTCCTTATGGAAAACTGGCATTACAGTAAAGGAAGAAATTTAAAACAGTATCAAAACATTATCTAGAACCTGGTCTTGGTCCAGAGTCCAGTGTCACCTAAGCATCCCACCGTATGCCCACGCTAATACTGCAGATCCTTCCCTGACAATTTGTCTATCATGTAGGCACCCTGTCATCCATCAGACCTCGAGAGTTCTAATAGGAAAATCTCAAAGCCAGCAGGATTCTTTTAGAAACATAATCTATTTTCTAAATCTATTGTTTCTGAAATCTCTTTTCTAAACCTGTATTTCTGATCATAGAATCCCAGAATCTCCCGAGTTGCACGGGACCCAGAGGGACCCTCGAGTCCAGCTCCTGGCCGGGCACAGGACTGCTCAAAGAACCACACCAGGTGCCCGAGAGCGCTGTCCAATTGCTTCTTGTGGCAGGCTTGGTGCTGCGACCGCTTTTTGGGGAGCCTATTCCAGCATCTCCTGAGTTTTGTTTATAAGTGTCCACAGCAGGAAGTTTTCCATAAAAACAAATAAACAGACAAAACAACAAGAAAACAAAAACAACAAAAACCCAAACAAACATAGCACGGTTCTTATAAATGTAAGAAGTTTTTAGTCTCCAGTGTAACTGAGACAGGTTTAAGGGACTTCAGGGCAGTTAAACAAACAGCATCAGAAGAACACAGTGTGGAGGAAGCCGAGTTTACGGGACATGCCCGCGGCGCGAACCGCGAACCCCGGCCCCGCACCCGCCGTACCTGCGCCCCGCCTCCAGCTCGGCGCAGAGCCCCGGCTCCAGCTGCAGCAGGCAGCACTCGCCACCGCCGGCCTGCGGCCCGAAGGTGAGGCACTGCACGGCCGGCAGCAGCTCCGCCGGGTTCAGCTTGGCCGTCTGCAGCGTGGCGTCCACCTCGGCACGGCTCCGCATGGCAGCCCCGGCCCTCTCCACGCTCCGCGCCACGGCCTCCATCCCCACCCCGGCCCGCTCCGAGCTCCGCGCCACGGCCTCCAGCCCCGCCCCGGCCCGCTCCGAGCTCCGCGCCACGGCCTCCAGCCCCGCCCCGGCCCGCTCCGAGCTCCGCGCCACGGCCTCCAGCCCCGCCCCGGCCTGCTCCGAGCTCCGCGCCACGGCCTCCAGCCCCGCCCCGGCCCGCTCCGAGCTCCGCGCCACGGCCTCCAGCCCCGCCCCGGCCCGCCCAGCGGGGAGGCGGCGGCGCCGCGCACAGCCTCCGTTGACTTCGCGGTTGACGGACGGACGGACGGGCGGGCGGAGCGAAGGCGGGGCGGGCGGGAAGGGCTCGGGGTTGTACCGAGGGAAATCGCTTCTCTCTGCTCTTCCACCGCGTCTAATATGGGACAAACTTCCCGATTTCTGTCCGGCTGCACAGGAGCCGGGCCATGCTGTAGTAAAATCTCTCGTTATGACAGAAATTGCAGTAAAAATACACAAAATGCGCAAAAATAAAATGACAAAACATTGCAAAACCAGGCCCAATATGGAAGTCAGCGCCCAGCTCTGAGGCAACATAAAATCATAGACCTATTTAGGAAGGAAAAGGCTTCCAAAAAATGCCACACCTATGTATCTTTTAAACACCTCCAGGGATGGTGACTCCACCTCTTCCCAGGGCAGCCTGTTCCAGTGCCTGACCATCTTTTCTGTGAGGACATTTTCCCCACTATCCAATCTAAACCTCTACTAGCGCAACATGAGCCCACTTCCTCTCGTCCTGTTATTTCTTAGCTGGGAGAATTCCTGCCTGGCTACAGCTTCCTTTCAGGGAGTGGTGGTGAGCAATAAGGTCTGCCCTAAACCTACCTTTTTTCAGGCTAAACAGCCCCTGCTCCTTCAGCTGCTCCTTATCAGATCTGTGTTCCTGACCCTTCCCCAGCTCCATTGCCCTTCTCTGGATGCACTCCAGCCCCTCAGTGTCCTTGTAGTGAGGGGCCCAGAACTGGACACAGCACTCGAGGTGCTGAGCACAGGGGGTCAATCCCTGCCCTGCTCCTGCTGGCCACACTGTTCCTGATCCAGCCCAGGATGCCACTGGCCTTCTTGGCCACCTGGGCACACACTGCCTCATGTTCAGCCACTGTTGACCAGCGCATTTTCCACCTGACAGCTTTTCAGCCACACTGCCCCAAGCCTGCAGCAGTGCTGTGCCACTCTCAAAGTTTTTCCAAAGACACCAGAGTGTGACAGCAAGTGTGGAGGAGGGGAGATTGAATGTCCAAGCCACAGTGGGTATGAAAGCACTGCTGAGGCAGCTGCCACCCACTGGCATCACTCACCCCAGGTCCTTCTGAGGACAGTCTGACCGAGGGCAGGTACCTGCAGGTTCTCATCCACACATGACCTGCACAGGCTCCACACGGAGCCTTGTCTCCCCATGACTCAGGGCTCAGCTCTTGCTGTGGCCTGATGAGGCTACATCTGCCAGAGGAAGCTGTGAGGACGTGCTTGAGTAAAGCCATGACACAAATGAGTGAAAACCACAGGCATGAGTGATTACTGCAATGGAAATAGGCTGCAGCTCAGAGATTCAAGGGGAAGTCTATTGGGGTCCTTAAACCATAAGAAGAAAACAGAAGCAGAGGATTAGAACACAGCAGCTAAGCAGCAGTGGGAGTCAGACTTCTGCAAGGAGCAGCACAGGATGCCTCTTCTCTTCCTTGTCCAGGACAACTGGCTCCTCAGACACTCACTGATTTATGCTGCAGGGCATATTAACACTCAGCCTGGTAGTGTGTTAGCCCTAGCTGCCTGCTGTGTGCATCAGCTAACAAACTTTTTATTCTGCGTAACTAAAAAAAGTTCTGGTATAGCCAGGAAACTGAACCCAAAGCATGGCTTTGTGGAGTTTATATCTTAAGAGATCTGCTATATAAATAAACTCAATAGGAATTAAATCACTAGATGTTATTCAGGAGTTGGCATTGATCTGTGGTCAGGAACATTTGTAGTAGTTATTAATCTTTCTAATCAGTTTTGTTTATCCCGGTAGTTCTGGTTGAAGATGCTTTATATTATATATATATATATATATATATATATATATATACTATATCTATTATATATGTATTTCAGAACTTAAATTATATCCTTGTACCATCTTTCTCTGCCTGTCTCTCTTTTACCTCTCTGGAAGCTGCTGTTCAAGGTCAAACAAATTTGGTAGGTAAATTTCCTGCAATTTTGGTAGAAATCAGTGGCTAGATAATATATTGAAGACCCTACTTGGGGGAATACTGCTCTGATCCATTCTAAGAGGCAGAAGCCAATTGGCCTATCTCCAAACATGTGGACACAAATCTGTAGAGATGTCCCATTTCTCAAGAAATAACTGGTATTATGCATCTGTTTTTACTGAGATTGCTTTAGAGCAGTGACCTGACAAAAACAGGCTTGTCTAGGAACTCATTAATTTGGTTTCTTGAAACATGGATAAATTCTTTAATGAATTTGAATTGCAGAGAAAATGAGATTATGAACTATCAACATTGCTGTCAATTTATAAGGAAATGCATGCTATGGCAAGGGAGCTTGGTAGGATCCTGAAATTATTATATATTCATGCTGTGGGGTTATTTATTTGCTTTGGAGCTGCTATAGCATAAATGAGTTCTGTTTTCAGTTTGAGCTGGTCTGGTGGGCTGAAACTGTCAGGGTTCAGGAGCATGTAACATCCTGGCACAAGCAGGGGTGAAACACACCTGCAGGAGAACGGAAACAAGAGTTGAGGAAGCAGTAAATTCAGCTACCCTGATTTAACTTATCACCAGCTGCTATCCATCCACCCAGGTGCCCATTGGAAGCTTTAAGTGGCTGCTATGAGTGTGCAGCTGTGAGTGTGAGGTATAAGGTGTACCTCATAAGTACATCTGTCAGCATAAGGGAGAAGTAGACTGAACTGCTAAATAGCCTCTGTATCCTCATCTGCGTTGGGGATGGGGGCAGGAATGAAGTCAAGCCTCAAGCAAGATAAGCTTTGACATAGTTTTTCAACTGACAAATGTTAATGGAAATTAGTCTTAATGGAATGTGGTTGACAATTATTGAGTGAAGTTGGCAAATGAGAAAAGGATCGTTGAAGATTGTTATAATCTTGCCTTTGAATTGGCCCTGTATAATCTTTCCCAGGACTCAGACATCAGGGATGTGAACCATTAAATAAATGAAAGGCATCTGTGACAAAGCAAATAAAAGAAATAATTCCAAAGATCCACAACTGAAACATAGAATGATGAAGCAGGAGATAACAGTGCATGTTACCACTGTCAGGCTGTAGTCACTAGGTAGCATCTTAGGAGGATGACTTCACACATATGATAGCAATTCAAGTGCTTAGGAGCTCTACAGTAATGTAGTGAGAAAATAAGGCTACTTGAAATGGGGTGTTCAAATGACAAAGATGTACACACTAGAAATTTACAGATGTGCTTCAGAGTACAACAGAGGTAGCTGAGAAAATTTAAAAAAAAAAATATAAAGCCAGCACTGGAAAAACTGGCACAGTGCCAAAGTTGACTATACCGACACATCATCAGCTCAGTGATAATTACACAATTCAGTTACAGTTCTTGGAAATTATTCCACAAGAGAGACTCATTTTGATTAAAGCCTCATAAACCCTAGTTCAAGGATTTCTTTTTTTTCAGCCAGAATGCCATCTGCAATATTTAAAATTAGCATGTGTGTTAAATTTTCACTCATTAAATGACAGTTTGTCATTATCTAGAAATACCTGCCGTAGGATGTGCTCATTGTGTTTCAGTACAGAAGGTGACCACTGAAGCTCTGGGTGTGACTAGGGTTACAGCTCTGAAT
The DNA here is from genome assembly GCF_030490865.1 of Poecile atricapillus. Taxonomy (NCBI): domain Eukaryota; kingdom Metazoa; phylum Chordata; class Aves; order Passeriformes; family Paridae; genus Poecile; species Poecile atricapillus. Next base: position 140,665,542 of record NC_081250.1, read on the forward strand.
GCTGTTTCAGCATATCACAGACTCCCGTGAGACACTGGCAATGCCAAAATGACTACAATGTCTACAATGAATGTGTTACATTTCCTTCTCAGGAAAAAAAAGAAAGACAAAAGACCAAACAGAAAATACCATTATCCTATTGTATAAATGCATGGTGCACACCTATCCTGAATGATGATTGTCTAGTCTGTCTTAAATATAAGAACTAGAGATTACTGATGAAAAGAACAGAAAGTAAGGGATAACAGAAGAGAACAAATTTCTATGCAACACACTGCAAAACTTGGGAGATGTGGTGAAAGTCAAAATGACTGTGACCCACATTAATAGGTTCATAAAGATGTGCTTGTCTCTGTTAATCACAATATTCAGGTTTTAGTCATAACTCAGGATCCTAAATAAATTCAGACCCCCTAAATCACCAGAACACACACTCTTCTGCTCTCCATTGAAAGAGATCAGACCATAAAGTATGTTATTGAGACATACTTTAATTTTTTAAACTTTTTTTTTTTTTGGTAGTGAAATGTAAAATAGAAAAACAGTGGTTTGCATATTCTGTGTTGACCTTGGTTCATTTGTATTACTGTTCCCCAGTAAAACCATCATACCTGATGATGTCAGCCAGAAAAGCACCACAAAGCAGGAGCTAATGAGTCCAAGACTCAAACAGGGAGAATTTCAGCCAATTAGTAGAATAACCAGATAGCTCATTGCTACCTCAGACATGATGTCTTGTCAATCTTAACAGGCCACTAGGGAGATGCAAAACACTTATATTCAAATTAGGAGAAAATAAACAGCTGTAACCAAACTTAAATATTCGTGTAAACCATAAAATAGCTTGGAATATCTCCATGACATAAATTGGCTCTGACCTGGAAATACTGAAGAAGAAAAATTCAACCACAGAGCTGGAAAGCATATGCCAAATAGTCAGAGCTCAAACACAATCAAGACAATTCAGAAATGACTTTCAGAATTTCACCACACACCATTGTGACAAGCAAGAACCCAGATGCCCAATGCTTATGAGACAACTAGCAATTAGAGACCTCTTTTGTTGCTATGTTATTTCTTTGCAGGGACTGTATATGTAATTGCAAACAAAGGCAGAAGATCCATCATGCAACACTGATTTCAGGATAAGGTGGGGTAAACCTGAGCAAGGTGGTATCCAGCCTACGTTCAGAGCTTCTCTCAGTCTCAGCCAGTCAGCCAGAATATTCAGTGCTTTACAGCATGTCCTCACAATGTAAACACTGGTGCAATGGGTGGGGGAAGGTGCTGTGATGTCTGTTCACATTGGGATGTAAGAGCAAGCTGTTTTTTCCTAGAATGTCATAATGTGACAATTCAAATTTAGAATATAAGTCAAGAAACCATGTTAGTTCATGCATGAGTATGTCATTAAAATCTTCTGCTCCCTGTGCATCATTTTCTGGGTAGATCTCCGGAGTGCTTCTACCACAGCAAAGTCTGTAATTCATATCCAGATGATTTTGCTAGTTGGGAAAATTAACAGCAATACTTTACTGCAAGCCCTAAAGTTTAATCACATAAAACACCTTCTGCTAGAAATATTTAAAACAGTCTTATCATTAATATCTAGGAGTTACATGAGATAAATGCAAATAAATGTAATTTTTAAAATATTGTGTAGAGAATTTTGTGGCTCATTTCAAACCTCAGTCTGCAGACCTTAATAATACTGACAATCTAAATATCAGTATTTAGGTATTAGTATTTAGTATTTAGTTATTTTACCATCTGGCAAGTTATCCCATCATCTCACTTCTTGACTAGATGCTATCTGCATAGTAGTAACCTCAGAGAGTGGGTGTTTTTTAGTTTATTATTAATTTTTAAGGTATTGCTGGGGATATATACTACAAATATAACCCAGCAAACTACATACTTACACTTTCTGTATGAATATAAAATAAAAAAATAGATTAATCAAATTAATGTGAAAACTGTAGCCATTTTCTGCAAAATATTTTTAAAAACCCAAACAGGAAAATGTATCGAGTGTTCTACTTGTAAAGAGAACACAATGGAGGAATAGAGTGACACAGGAAAATGACAGTGAAAATGGCAGGATGAAAACTTAAGTGAGAAGAAGCCAATATAGGAAAAGCTCATGTAACAAAGGTAGCAGAAGCCTTACATGGAAAATAATAAAATGCAATACTAATTAATGCATCAGAAAAATTCTGTCCAACAAATCTAATCCTGGAACGAGCTGCAGAACAAGTATCTGATTCTGTTACATTCTAGGTGTTTCTCATGTTTCTCCTTGTAAGGCCTTCTAGTTTCCCCCTCAGTCATGATGAATAATGCAATCTCAGGCTGTAACTGTTCAAAAATTACCAGTTCACTCGATTTTGTCATTCTTAACTTTCTTCCCTATGCTGACATGTTAGATGAGCAAGCTATAGCTTTCCCATCCTGCTCCCCAATATACCTAGAAGCCCTTCTAGTCCCATGCCCTTTTTAGCCCCAAACCATCAACCTGACATGAAAATAGAAAAACTCTGCAGACATCTCTGCAGGAAACATTTTGTTCTGAAGATTTTCATCTACCCCCCTCATCAGATACTAGAGCCTATGGCTAAAGCATCCCATGTCTATTATATTTTTGATATTTTTCTGTGAAGATGCTAACCATCTTTATTTTTTTCTCCTGCTGCTGAATACTGGAGTTTGTTGTGAGGACAAACATTTTTCCACTGTAATCAATTCAATTGTGTAAATGAATAGCTTAATTATTTTCTTACAACTCTGTGAGTAATGAATAGTAGTGGTTATACTAAAAGAGCTGTCAGTGTCTTGAGATAATTTGACATAATGTGGTAGGCTATAACCAGGATAGCACAAGCAATTTTCCATTCACTGGATGTTTTGGCCTCTCAGATCCCCAATCACTGTTGACTCAGAAAAGTTCAGTGCCTATACACTTAAGAGAGATTCTTGTCCTCTCACTTTCTCCTGTCTAAGTGTTAGAGACTGGGTCATCAGTTTTGACACAAACCTTGCCTAATAGAATTGCCTTTCCCTGGGAAATTGCTTGGAAAGTGGATGATGAGGCTGCTCTCATCATGAACTGCTTCAAGAGAGAGATCCTGTATGAAGCATGAAGCCAAATACTGCCCTTTAAGCCCATCTTCAGAGAGCTAAATGAGTTTACCTCCAAAATTTAATTATTTGAATGAGAGAAACATCAAAGGCAATTTTAAAAAAATGAAAAGCTTTAATTAAAAATTCTATGCAGGTTCCATTCCTGGGGCAGTGTACACTGGGGTCTGCTAAATTGTGTTATTGAAAAAATATGGGTTTAGCTGATCCTGTTCTGGTGTGGGGAAGTAGGTGGGTCTTCTGAGATGCTTCTGGCTTCTGCTTCTGAGTTTTCTATATTGACATCTTTAAGAATAGAAATTTGCAGGGCTCCTCTCCAGAGCAAGAAGTCATTGAAGAAAAGGAAGGAAGGTCTTGTCTCTCTGACAGCTGCCGTGAAGCCAGTGTAATACAGGGAGAAAACTCTGAGGGACTTTACAAAGAAAATGTATTCCTTCCATCTCCATTACTGCTGTTCCAGCTTCTTTCCCTCAGTTTTCTCCAGCTCAGGTCTTACTTTTATGTTCTTAGTGGGATGCTTTTCTCACCAATCCTCTTTTCTTTGCTGGTGCTTCCTGGACCATTTTATTCTCATTTCACCCTTCTTCCATATGGGAGTGCACCTTGGTGAAATTTCCTTCTTGGACTCAACAACTACAGACTGATCTTTACATGTTTTTTTTCCTGCTGAGCTGTTGAGAGCAGAACAGTGTTCCCACTACAGTTCAACCCTTTGCAGTATTGTTTACCAGGTTATCTATTTCAAGAAACCTGAATTTGGTCTTATGAGAGAACCTTGATATGGTTTTGTTTCATCCCAATTCTGTCTTTGGCGCCTCCTTCCCACAGGTTTTTGGCATCCAGTTTCCCTGCTGGAAAAGCAGAGAGCTTTCCAGAGCTGCAGAAGAACTCTTTCAACATTAAAGAATTCTGGTTCTCAATAGCACTGAAGATACCTTCTTTTTAGTTCAATAGAGGGACTGGTCATAGCCAATCATTTTGCTATATCTCAGCACAATGTATATTCTGATTTATTTTAGAATCATGTTCTACTGAATTAATCTCATTGCTTCAGCACTGTAGAACTTCCTGAAATACTTTGAGAACCCAGGAAGTGCCAGAAAAATGCTTGCAAACCGCCTTCCTGAAAGAGAATATTGAATTATCCAGTGTTTTACTGACTTTTTAATTTTTACTAGATTGGGCAGTTATTTTTGGTGTACATTGAGGAGGGAAATTAATGATGAAGTCAAATATGTTTGTGTTTTTAATTGTGTGCAAAGATTGTATTGTCTAAAGAGTATTCCTTTATAAAATAAGCTTAATTTAACAGTCTTTTTCTTGCGTGAAGCATCGATTCACTACAATTTTCTAACTGGCATTTTCAAACTTAAATTCTCGGAAGGGCCGCAGGGTGGCAGAGTGATTAAACGCTGGCAGCAGTTCTTACACGGGCAGGAGTCAGGCGAGCCGGCGGAGGGAGCAGCTGTGCTGATGATGGCAGCGGGGCTGAGCGATGCCAGGGGTTTGTAGCGATGCCAGGGGTTTGTAGCGATGCCAGGGGTTTGCAGCGATGCCAGGGGTTTGTAGCGATGCCAGGGGTTTGTAGCGATGCCAGGGGTTTGCAGCGATGCCGGGGTCCCGCAGCAGCACCGGCACATCGGCACTGGGCTGTGCTGCTGCCCTGCCCCGCCGAGCTCTGGGAGCCACAGGAGCGGCTCCGCGGGCCCGGGATGTCTCTGTGTGCCCCACAGCCTCACCTCATGAATTTCAGGGTGAAGGACAGAGACAATGCTGAAGCCTCATCAGCCTGTTCTGTGCCTTATAGACGCAGCTCTTTGGACTCTGTCACACTGTTTGCCTCTGTTCCTGCCACCAGAACCACATATCCCCGGGACGGGCACAGTGCACGCCTGCACCCACCACCTGCCCCAAGCCCTGGCTGTGATGCTCACCCTAGGCAACAAAGAGCCAGGTGCCCTAAGGCAGAGTGTGCTCCATCGTGGGCAGTGTGGAAAGATAAATAGTTAACAGAAACTTGCGCTGAGAAGCAGAAATAGATAGCAAAGGATACTAAGGTGTCTTAGACTGAATCTCTACTCTCGGGTGTTGTCTCCCAGAGAACAAGAAAACCAACCCATGCCTGAGTGTTCAGGGCTGATCACAACTCAGTGTCAAACCGCCAGTTCAAGCCACAGCGCTTTAAGCAAACATTTTAAACCAGACATCAGAGTGCATTAACACATATGAGGCTGGGGGACGGCTTAAGAAGCTGGCTTTTACCACGAAACTAGAAGGTGTTGTCTTCACACTTGAGAAGTGGTTTAGAAAGCAGTTCCTTTTCCGCTCTTAGTCACGCTTCCCAGCTGATTCACACCTCCCAGTCCATGCATTAGGCTAGATACTACACAAGTCTATGGACTAAACATATGATATAGACAAAACTCCAGTTGTACAAGTCATAATTTCGATTGGTTAAAATGCAAAATAAAATAAAGAGAAAACAAACAAAAAACTACTGGAAATACATACAATCTTCTTCAAAGTTAAACCTGAGTTTTCCGACAGGTTTACAGGTGCTTTTTGACTTGAAAATATTTTTGTGATGCTCAAAATTTGAAATCATTGGGAAATAAAATGAATATATGAAATAAGAGGAATTAGAAAATATTCCAGGTATAAGGGGGGAAACGTGCATTGGGTAGTGCAAAATGCTGGTTTAACAGAGCATACTGTCAACTGGAATTATTTGGATTACTGGTCTGATGCAAATTTCTGATTTTTTATCTTATTGAAGCTGCTTGTTTCTATAAAATATTTACCTGCTCACAAGAAAAAGCACTAAAGGAGGTACCCATCTCTTGGTTATGCCTTAGCTGTCAGTCTGCAGAAATCTCACTACCTCTGTCTGGCCTAGTGAGTGTATGAATATTTAATGCAAAATGGAAAAGCTGTGTAGGGACAGGCTTAGAAAACCCCTTTCAGATTGTCTCTGTATATCTCAGGATCAAAATGCCTTTCTCTCTGCACTTCAACTCACTATTATAACAACTACCAGGTCAGTAACACATGAAATATAAGAATATAAACAGATATGATTCTCACTTTAGTGCTGAAAAGTTGGACAGAGTGTGAAAAATTCCTTCTGTTATCTCACTGTGGAGGCTTTTGCAGGAACTTGGATGCAATAATAGAAAAAGAGAAGTTTAAAACATATCTTTGGGGGTTTTTTGTTTTGTTTTTTTTTTTAGAAAAAAACTTACTAACTTTTCCTGTGGTTTATCACAAGACTAAAATTAGCTTGGCCAGATGCATTCTTTGAATCATACAAGCATTGATTCTTATGACCAGTTCCTAGCAGACAACTTAAATGGTTCAAACTTAGAGCAGCAATGAATGTAATCTGTGGACTTTCATGTATGGGAAACACAATTGTACATAGCCTGAACAGAGGAGGGGAGATTGGACAATACCTGGTAGTTCCTATGGTGCCCCTTCCCAGGCCTCTAGTGCTAAGGAAGTCAACCAGTTGAAACACAAAGACAAGGGAGCTCTCTTTGAAAATAAACATGGGAATATAGGAAAAAACCTTCTCACTAATTTTCCATGAGTGTTGCAAGAGCTACTTAGATAAAGGGTCAACTTAGAAGCCAAAACCCATTTTGTACTTGTCTTTCTCAGCAAAGAGAGTGAGCAAGTATTTTCAAACTATATTTACATAATGCTGTCTCTTATACAAAATATGCTAGGGAAAAAAAACAAAACACCTCACAACCATCCAACAGCTTACCTGCTAATGCCTTTTGTCCCTGAAGTGCTTCACCATCTTTTGCATCCATGTCATTTTCCTGTTTAAAAAGCTCTAGTCATCCTAGCAAGAGAAAGCCAAACAACTTTCTATGGCACTCAAGAACAATGCTATAGGAGAAATGAGAAGTATAGACATGAATACTTTTTAATTCTTTCATGAAGATGTCTTGTGTTAAAATAAGCTGGCAGAAAAATGACTAGTGAAACTAAAGAATTTATCAAATATCAGATTAATTTATCAAGTCAAAATGTAGGCCACAGATGCAACAGTCTTCAAAGCAGCAAAAGCAATATTCGTATTTCATTATGTAAACATCTAGTATTTCACCACTTGGGCATTTACTAAATGAGATAAGAAAGTTTATACAACTTACTAACATGCTTTCTAAACCCAGTACTCTAATACAATGTGCCTATTCATGCATGAGGTTCCACAGAGCGTTGTGACCTTGGTGGTTCAAGTGTACAGCCTTATACCTCATTGCATGCTGAAATGTTATCAAAAGGTGCTGGAAGACACTTGAGCTACCCTTCACACCTGTGATACCAAAACTCTAGCAGACCTATGCTGCTTTTGTTACTCTCTTGATGTTGTGGAGGATGAGTTTTGTAGTTTCACAGGGCTCCAGCTCAAAGATCTGTCATGTTTTAGCTGAAGAATGCCTTACTTGCAGCTAGCTACCTCCATCTCACTTAACCTCAGCCATGCTGAAGTAAAACTCAGGTATTCATATCTAAAATAGGCACCAGCTTCTAAAATTGAACCTATATCTGAAAAAATAAATCAATCTACTTACTGGAGGTTGTCTCATGGGGATACCTCTCCCTTGCTGTCAGGATTTCAGACTCTGCAAGAGCTGTCCCACATCTTAGAGAAGAGTTTTAGTCTTCATCACCTCTCCCTTGGGAGGAAGGGTCAACACAGCCAAATTTTTTGTTAGACCGTATGTTCTATAGCAATCTGTACATTAAAAACGAGTTGCAAACATTCCATCAGGTTATTTTGTGTAGCCTTTTACTGGCTTTTGGCTGCAATGTGACCCTTCAAGGTTATGTCATTACCCTTTTTTGGGTGATGGCAGCCTTGGAGTGACTGATAGCCAATTCCCCCCTCTCAGGATAACTGTAACTGTAAGAACTTTCAGTTTGAACATGTGGAACAAATTACCAATGTGATATCAGTGTGCAAAGGCCAGCATGAAATTCTATAATCATTAAATAATCCAGTACTGGCCTGCATTTTGCTAGTTGCAAAACTGTGCAAGGAAAGATATGGATTTCAGGCTGCAGTTCCATAAGCACCCTGTCATGATACCTTGTCACTGCATAAAGACAGCTTCTTCTCCCTCTCCCTCTTTTGTTCCTGTTTCAAGCTGCCAAGGCGTTCTACCTTGGCGTCAGCTCTAGCACTTGTTGCACCCTGTAACCATCTGCACAGCTCTGCTCACTAGCTCAGAAGAAAGTTCTCCACTTTCTGTTACTCTTTTGCCTGTTCAATGAATTGAATTGCAGCAAGCAGAGTCCTAAAAGTGGGAAAAGTAACATAAGACACATTGCAGATTGTGCTGCCAGAGCCTGGAAGAACAGTGTATCTCCTTTTAGCAGCAGCGAAGGATGAAATCAGCCAAACCCAGGTGATGGAGCCAAGGATTTACCCAGAAATGGCTTGCAATGTACATGCTCTTGAAATTGTCTTTCCTTCTGTCATGTGATAAAGTGCTTGATAAAAATTGCTGTGTACATTCTTTGTCTTAAAGATAAGGTCAGATGAGATGGTTGTTTCAATTCCCTTTTTGTTTCCAGCTTTGTGAATCCGTACTTTGTATGTTTGCAGTATGAGTGGAATTAAAGGCTGTTTGCAAGTATTCAGATTAAATGTGTATCTTCCAAATTTACAGAAAGTAATCTCAAGCTGTAGTGCTTACAGTCCTAAAGTGTCCCTGTTTCTGGCCCAGATGAAACTAAGACAGATTGCATTTTCCTCCCTTTGCCATTCATGGACCTCTAGTGCTCTTTGAGACCCAGAAAGGTGTTCATTAAAAGGACTCTACTGGATTGAACCAAAGGTCCATCCAGTCCTGTGTTCATCTCAGCAGCTATAAACAGATGCATAGGGAGCAGCAGGCAAAGCACATATGAAATGTCACACAAGTGCTTGCCTTGTGAGACTATTATTTTTAGAACAGAGAATTTCCTGAGCTGGATGTGGTTGCTGTCTGCTCAGTAACCCTATGTAGATTTATTTTCCAAGTATTTTTCTCCTTGGTTCCAAGTCCATTCTTTTAAATCCAGAGCCACCTTTGGTAATAAATGCCACAATTCCACTATGGGTGATGCAAACACCTTCCCATTGTCTGCACTCTCGTTACTACTAGGTTCAGTTGATTCCTTCTTAGTTTTTCTTGTGGTTCTATCATTTTGGTTCTGAATCGATGACAGTACTGCATGTACTTTAGCAGACACAATTTCCATGCACACAGAGTATGTGCAGACAGATATAAAAGCAAGGAGTAGTCAGTCTAGGTATTGCATGTGTTTGCAAATGAAAACCATGGTTGGACCACTGCAGAAGATGTCTCCTCCTGGACTTTTTTAAAGAAAAGGACGATTTTTTTTCACCATCAGAAGTGTTGACAAACAGTGCTCATGACCTTGCAATTTATTTCCCGTTGCCAAGACAAAATGTTCCTCTGCCCTCAAGAATTCTGCATCCTCTGTCGCCTGGAGACAAAGAGTTGACGTGAGCAGGGGACCAGGGTTTGAAAATAACCCCTGGGTGGCAGATAAGCGAAAATGTGGACAGCCGGAGGGCAGTAACAGTTTGAGGGTGAAATTCCAGATCACCTGCACCTCCAAGGAACACTGCCAAGACGCAGCCCGCACTACCTGAGCGGGCAGCAGTCGCATCTCCGCCCGCACAGTCGGATCGAGATCTCCCGAGCTCGCTGCTCCTTGGAGCAGCCCGTCCTCCCGGCAGCCCCGTGTTGGGGGGAGGACGCGGGACTTTGCACCCGCGGGAAGGAGCCACGGGCGGGGAGCGCTGCGCTCCTCCGTGCGCGGCCGCTTTCTGCCTCCCGGGCCGGGGCCGGCGGGGAGGGCAGCGGCAGCAGCCGCCTGGCTCGTAGCCCCCGGAGGGGAGCCGGCCCCTTGCCGCGGGGGCAGCGCCGACCTTGCCGTGTGACAGCCGGGGGGGGCCGCTGCTGCCTCGGCGAGCCCGGCTGCGGCGCGGCGGCTGCAGCCATGTGTTTCTCCGCCTGCCACTGACACAATAACACGGGAAGCGGCGGTAGGGATCCGAGCCTGCCGTGGGGAAAAGTGACCTGAGGCGCTCAGGTGAGCCGGAGCGGCTGGAGGTGGCTGTCGCTGGCCGCCACCCCCGCGAAGAGCTCCGGGGCCGGGCGGGAGGCGCCCCGGGGCTGCCGGCGGGGGCAGCGCGGCCGGAGGGCGGCGAGTCCCCGGTCCCCCCTCAGCCGGAGGTGCTGTGCCCGCAGGCCGGCGGCGATGGAGGAGGGCATGAGCAGCATGCAGCAGAAAGCGGCGGAGCTGGAGCACATGGCCGAGGTCCTGCTCACCGGCGAGCAGCTCCGGTAAGCGATGCCTCCGTCCCGCTTTGCCGGGGACGCGTACCCAGGCAGCCCCGCTGACGGCTGGAGGGGGAGGTTTGGGGGAAGGAGGGCGAGGTTCTGTCCCCGCGGACTTTCTTTGCACCGGAGCACCTGCCCTGCATCCATCGCGGCCCCGGGCTCCGGCCCCGCTTTCAGCAGCGACGAGGACGAGGGGCCGCAGCCGGCGCTGCGAGCCCGGGAGGTGAAGCCCCGCACGGGGGGCTTCTGCCGCGGGCACCTCCGCTGCCCTGCGGGGAACAGGAGGCGGCTGGGGAGAGGCTGCTGCGCCACTAAAGGCATCAAACGCTGCAGGAGAGTGGCGTCTTTCAAGAGTAAAAAACCCAAAGAAACCATAAGAGATAAAGAGTCTGCGCCCCGTGGAGAGGCAAGGCGAGCGCAGGGCAGCGCTCCCGTGCTGCCCGTCCGGCTCCGGGCACTGACCCCGCAGAGCTGCGCCTCACTCCAAGGGATTGTTTTTATTTTGCATCAGCTGGTCCCAGCAGATGGAAGGGGATTCCTACTGTCAGTGCCAGCAGCAATTAACAGTGCTGTGTGACTGGAGTTGTGAGCAGCATAAGATCCTTGAACAAAAAATGCCTGACTCAGTTAATTTTTAATTTCTGTGATGTATGCTGGCTATGTGTGCTGGCTGTACCTATACAATACAGAGGAGAAAAAAATAATTTTAATAATTTTGGTTTGGTGATGGACCATCCTGTGATCCAGGAAGAAAAATCCCATTATAATGTGTTATATAAGTAACTAGAAAGGGAGGGTAAAAATTTTTTCCCAGTTGTTTTTTCCTGAATTTTTTAACATTTTTTTCTCAGATACCAGACAAACACTGAAAAGTGATAGAAATGTTCCCTGGTTTGGCAGATGCCCTAATTGCTGCTAGTACAGGTACTGTTACTGTTTGCATCCACGAAGTAAGAAGTGCCACTTTGGTGATGCACACCAGTGATACTCCTGTTCAGCAAGTAAATGTTATTTTGGTGATCTGGCTCCAGTACACACCAGTGACTCCTCCAAACTTGATATTCTGCTTCAAAGTAGCCTGAAGTGACACTTAGGGTAACAGAGTGCACTGGCATGGGTCCTATATGGTGGATTTGGTGCAGAGTTGAGCATCCGAGTGTCAGATAAGAATCTTGCTGTTCGTAATTTATGTTGCTAGAAGTTGAAGATTCAGGCTAACACAAAATTTCTATAAGGATCACATTAATCTTTCTGTATGCCTCATAGTTAAATGTAAAAACAAAAGCTTTGCAATCTTTCCCTAAGAAGAAACTGAGAAAATGTTACCAAATGAGGCTCCTAGATCAGCTCAATGTTGCTACCAAGAACTATATTTGTCATTTTGTTTATTAAGGTATTGAAAACACAGTGGCCTTTTTGGACAAGGTGATCTGCAGATACACAATAATTATTGCCCATCCTGTGTAGTTACCTATGGACATTCCTTCATGAGGCTGTAAGAAGTGGCTTAGATCTGCCTGGACTAGGAGTTCATGAACAAGTCAGTGTGCATAATGTCTGGCTACTGCTGAACAGGGAGATCCACTCTTCTTCTGGCCCTTTTCCTACTACCCAGCAGTGTAGTCCCACCTCCTCTTTGTGCCTGCTCAGGTAACTGCTTGGACTTCTTGAAAGGAGATCCAATGTGGTGATTTGGTGGGTAGCTTAATTTTTGGATCTGCTGACATCCAGAAGCCACGGAAGATAGGTGTTGGGAATGAGGAGCCAGGAAGAAGATGTGGAGATGTGGTGGAGAAGATACAAAATTTTCATTTGTATTGCAGTGAGCTGTTGGGTCAGCTGGAACTGTATTGTGAAACTGCACCCAAAATTGTCTACTTCCCTTCAATTTTTTCTTTACTTCGTTCTATTTCTCTGTTGGAATACTCTGTGCAAAGAATTTGTATTCTTCAGTTTTCTAGTCAGTAGAAGCCACAAATAAGTGATAGAAGACTGCCTGGCAGACAAGTTTTAGCCAACCCTGCATTTAAAGTTTCCTTTTTCCTGTCCAAGATAAGCGTATAATTGTTAATGCGAAATGAAAATGTGGAGTGTTTTCGGGATCAAAGACAGTTTATATCAGCAGCCTTTGGGGCAGGCAAACAGATGATAGAAAACCAGCACACACATGCACTCAAGGCAACGTACTGTACTCTATTCTTAGTGATGCTTACAAGTGCAAGATTCCCCAGTGGGATTGATGCAGCCAGACAGGTGATTATGTGTGTATTTGGGTGAAAGTGCATGCAAGATGAGCGCATAACTTAGGAGTAAAAGTGTAAAATGAAACTGAGCATGGTGTTACTTACACAAACGCAACCAAATGGAGGTATTTAAAGCACTCTTGTACTAGACCAAACAGCACGTGTGTCTAAACTCAAATACTTACCAGAGCTGCTTGATTTAAATTCCTTGCAAAGTTCCTAGTGCCTGTTTTGGTCTGGCCTCACGAGTTCCCTCATAGCTTTCATTCCCATGGGCTGTTGCATGTCTGTCCTTCTGTGTCAGGGATCTCATGCAGTGAGGGTTAAAGTTGTCTGAGCAGCACCTTGGCAAGCCTGGCTTTGCACACTGGCAGTGCCTGTGGTGGGAATGGAAGTCCTGTACCCTCTTCCACTCCCTAGACAAGTGAACACTGGCCTGGGGAGGGAAAGAATAGGACAAAGAGTTTTTTTCCTTCTCCTTGTTCCTGTCTCCCGGTTGCTTGTGATGTGTGTTTTGACTTTGCAAGGTCAGGAGCCTCTGCCCTAATGTGTGTAATGTCAGCTGGCACGCAGGAACGTGGCTGCTGGCACAGGCTGTGATGTAAATCCTGGCCCATGGGTGGGGTGATTTATGGAAAAAGTAAATGAACTATAGGTTAGATAACTTCGTAAATTTTTACATCTAGTAGTGTCCTTTGCCTCTATAGCCAGCAGCTCTCTGAGCAAATGCCTAACTCTTACTTTTGGTTAATAGAAATATAATTTTTTAAAGTGAAAACTTAGAAGTTTGGCTCTTGGCAAGCCTTTAAATTATTAAGCTGACAGCTGTGAAGGAAAGCTGAAGATATCAGCAGTGTGACACACCAGAACAGACTCTTTGGCAGCTTCTCTGTGCAGGAGATTAGCAAGAGCAAGGTGAAAGCTGGGATGGGCATGATCTGGCTGTAAGCTTTGGCACTGATGTACCTGCAGGGACAAACTGTGAAGGCTTTGGCTGCCTGACAGCTCCAGCCACCCAAAATCTCAGCTCTTCCCTTTGTTCTTATGCAGAGACCCTATAGCTGTTCAGTGGTGAGCTCTCTCTTCTGAGGAGGTTTTAACAGTGCTGCCCTTTAAATGTTTGAGAGGATCATGGCACCTTCAGGTTCCTCAGGACTGGGAGAACCCTTTGAGGCCTCCAGCCTGCTACATCCCTGCCTGCAAATCCATGCATGGTACAGCCCTGGGGAAGTGAATGTCCCTGAGCTTCCTTGGCCTTGCTGGGAGTGCTTGAAGGAAGATGTCACATCGATAGTCATCCTTGGAAGCTTAATAACGGCACTACTGAAGTTGTTAAGAATTTTATCAGAAGCAGAGCAATTCCAAGCTCATTGCCCTCATGGCTGAAGGCAACAGGTTGTGCCCATTTCAGCAGTTTGGCAGAAGGATTAAAGTATTGTGTGTGGGTTTGAGAACTGACTTGGATAGACCTGATTTTACCCTCTGGCAACCAAAAGCAGTTTCAATGGGCATATTTTAATATAGATGCTGGTTGCCTATAATACAAGGTAGGGGTGTCTGAAATCTCCTCATCTGCTAATTGTTCCTTGATGCCAGATTGTCACCAAAATCTTGTATATCTCCCCAGAGTCTCTCATTTCTTGCAGAAAATGTGCCTAGTTATTCAGGAATCCTCAGGGTTTGGTCAACTGAGCATCAATATTTTAACACCTATAATTGCCACTGTATATGATGTGCAGTTCTCTGTAGTAGGTGTAACTTGAATAAAATCTAATGTCTCTGCAGACTTTTGGATCCCTCTATTGCCAGCTTTCACAAGAATCTACGTCTTCCCCTATTCACACTTCTATTAAATAACTGGGTAAATAAATATGAGTCTTCTTTAGATGAGGCAGTGTTGCCTTCTCCACAAGGCAGTGATTTTGATAGAACAGTTTTTATAATCAGCATCATCTTTCTTTCTACTTAGAGAAGTATGAAGCATGTTTCTTAGAAATTTTTCTTTCTTTTGGAAGAGGCAAAAGATTCAACAGAAATTTATTTCCATTTTTGTAGGAGTTGGTGTATGAGTTTTGTTTTACAGAATTAAAGGTTTTACATGGTAAACAGCTACACATTTTGAAGGTGTAAGACATAACCAGCTTCACTTGTCTTCCAAAGGTTTCACTTCATGAACCTAATCACTTTCAGAAGCCATATTAGAGTTCATAACTTTCAGAGTCATTAACTTGTGAAGGATGGCAGCACTTACAGGTCCATAACTTTTTTCTAATTCTAAGCAATAAACAGTCAACATTTTTTCATTCTGATAGGATTGAAAAGTTCATTAGCACTCTAAGGTGCAGAAATCCCATGGCACATTACAGTGACAGTTTCTAGAGCAATGATAGCAAAAGACCCTTAGTGTTAATGTATTGCTATGATACAAGATTATATGAACTGTATAGTTACAGAATTTATTAAATGCTATTACTGTGTTTGAAAGTGTGTTAAGACTTTGGTGTAAGCTTAGACTCTAAAAGGATTTGAGATATATAATAATGTCACTTACTCTCAAGTCACATCCATAGATGTTAAACAAACATCTATGTGATTTGAAGAATTGACAGAATTTCATAAAATGAGATTTTGTAATATGCCTAAAACAATCCAATTTTGTACTTCCTCCTCAGGGAATGATTGTTTTTCTACCCCCTGAACATTTTTCTTGCAACTTCCTTAGTTCTTTACCAATGCTTGCATTTCCCAAGAGCTACTGATTGTGTTCAAAACTAACCCTGAAAAAAGTAGTTTTCAGTTGTTTCACTTGAGGAGACCCTCGTATGTTAGCGTCCTCAGGGTGGATAGAACACAGAGATTATATCATCAGATCTCTGTGGAACAGACTCCTTCAGAACTCTCTGTACAAATAATTTCACTTCCATCAATTTGTTTTCCAAAATCAAGCAACCAAAAAATTGTCAGTTTTCTCTGTGAGGTTTCACCAGGATGATGCACTGAAAGGTGTCAAAGTGAAGGTTGGTAAAGCTGCAAAATGAAGTGTTCTGAAATCTAAAAGGTTTCCTGCTAACTCTACACTATCACAACAATTCCAATTACATATTTTTATTACTATAAATTATTTAAATTTTTGATGTCATTCAGTAAAATTTGGGTATTCAACATTTCTAGAAATGAAGATGTAAGGCTTTGTTTCAACATTTCTAGAAATGAAGATGTAAGGCTTTGTTTCCTTAGTTCTTTCCTTTTAGCTATGCCTTTTAATAATTCAGTTGTTGCCCTCAGCAGCTTTCCTCAAGTGCAGCTCAGAGATCAAGTAGTTAACAACGCATGTGCAAATAGGGATTGTTCTTTCACTATGTACATAAAGCAAATGTTGTATGAGCGGTTTGTGCTGTATATTTTATGTATCCCATTCCAGATGGAGTCAATCATTAACTTGTGTCTCAGGTTAGCAGAGATCGGCAGGCGAGTTGATGTGTATAGCATGTGCAAGAATATTTTTTATTTATTTTATGAGCTGCCTATGAAAAAGTGAAAGAAACTTGTTTCAATGTTGATGGTCATGCAGGGAAGGCAGAATGAATGTGCCAAAACCAATCTATGTTTGCATTTATTACATGATCCCTGCTTCTATGGGAGCAGTGACCATAGTGGCACCATGACAGAGGAGTCATCCTATCACTTGTCATTATAATTTACTGTTTGTGTAGTGGTAGTGCCTAGGAATTTGAGGTGTTTATCAGGTCCCAACAGGGGTGGCTACTGTATGCTCTGAAGAAAAATGAAGCCCTTGCAACACAAATCTTGGCTGCGGTTGGTTGCAGCAATGGTGGGTTCTGGACGATGAGGGTGAAGCCACCAAGGTGGGATTCTGTCAGTACTGAGATTTCTGGTTTGGGAAGTCAGACCCTGAGCCTAAGAGTGGCATCCTGAAAGCACAGAGAAAAATAACTCCCAAGTGTGGAGATGCAGAGAGGATACTGTTTATGTAGGGAGCTGTGCGTACCCTCTTCAGGGAAGGATCTGCTCTTTTTGCCCCCACAGAGTCATCAGTATGACCAGTACCCCACATCAGTAAAGTAAGACACCAGACTGGAGCCAGCAGGGAGGCTAGCCAGCTTTTACTACAGGATAGATGGAAAAGGACAAGAGAGGAATCAGTGTGTCTCATTTTAATTGACGTATGTGTAGACTCCAGTACTTTTTGAAGTGCAAAACTCACAGGATTTCAGTGCTTTCTGTGATGCAGAACTTAAGAAAGTGAAGGATATTGTCACAGCAGCAAATGTCAGCCTCTCTGCAGTCCAGCTAGGTTCCTGATATAAACTTCTTTGTCCCCACCATTAAGTGTTCAGGTACTGAGTGCCAGCTTGGTGGTAGCTCTTACTTGGGGTCTGTTCTCAGAAACACACATCGCCTTCTGAGGCTCAGGGCCCGTCTAACTCTCTTGCTACTTATTCTGCTTTTTATTTTCATAACCCTGCTATTTTTATTTTGTTAATTCTCTTTCTACTACCATCCTGGCAGAGCAGACTTCAGTAAGTCCCTTTAACTTAAAGATACTTTTTTTCCTATGTTCAAGGCCAATCACCTCCTCAGAATTAATTTAAGAAGGAAGAGATTAAACTGATGGAGAACTGGCAAAGGGGATCAAAGGCTCAGGAAGAAGCAAGAGCTAATCAGGTTTGGTTTGTATATCTGGTCTTTGAAGAAGAACTGTGTTGAGACTTTAAAGGTTAATAAAGACAGAAAGTGTAAAGCTTGAAGTCTCAGCAGAACCACCAGCATTTGTTGAGGGAAGGATGCATTTCATGTGTTAATCATGGGTTGTTGGTTTTGTTCTTAAGCAAGATCAGGATATGTAAACATATATTTTAAACAATTTTAATGTATAAACTACTGGAATTAAATAGGTGTTCTTGCCTTCCGGTTCCCTCCTCTGTGTTTTCCCTCCTCTGGATTGGCTTAGGCATCTCTGGACCGTCACTGTATGGTGACCTGCACTGGGGAAGTGATCAGCAGAGCTTTTGGAAGGCTGGTATTTCAGTTGGGTCAGTTTTACAAACCAATTTACCACATGACCACAAAAAAGCTTTCTCTGAAGAAGTACAAGGGGGAGAAATGGGTGCTGGCTTCCCCCATCTCACTGAAATACGTACGGTTTGAGGCTGTGGTTTACTGATAGAGCGGATCTAACTGCAGGCTGCTACTGCCCTGCTCTTATCACTTCCCTTGCACTTCGCACTGGTGTTTGTCTGGGATCAGAAGTTCAGGGAACTGAAGCAGCTGAAGCCAAATAAGAAAAATTTAACTTTCTAAACAGGTTCATCATGAACTCAGACCAGTGCCAACACTGGCGTGAAGGAGACAGGAGAAACACATGGTCAAGTACAAGGAGAGGGAATGGTGACAGCAGCCACTGCTGGGTTTGCTTGATCATCCCTTCAGGGTTTAATTTGCTGGATTTAATATCAGACTCCAGTAGAAGACAATTGTAAAAATGGTGTTGAATGCAAAATGCCCAATGCACATGCTGTTACTGGACAGGAACAGAGACTAAATTTGACAATGTTATTTTCTTTCAAGGCTTTTACCTTTCCTTCTACAGTCTTGTCACTGTATTGTGCATGAATGGACATTCAAATACTGACATTTCAAGTGTTTTGAAATTTGTACTGTGCAATTTGCACGACCAGCTTATCACCAGTGTGACAGCACTACTTCAGAAGGCAACCCTGACCTTAATTATCAGCTTTTTACAGTTTTCAGTTTGTGTCTTAGCAGTGCCTCAATCTAGTAAATGCATTCAGATCTTAAAGGTGCAGTTGCAAATAATTAAAAAATGTTCCTGATCGCACTTGCTAATTCAGAGCAAATATAGAAGCATGTTTTCACGTCACAGGCTGTAATTCTCCATTTCCTTGCAATTATGTGGTTGGGTACATGGGCTACCACAGCTGTGTCAGGGCTTTGCAGGCAGATGAGAGTTTTCTGGTTTCTGTGAGGAACAAGGGGCAGGTCGTGCTGTGGGTTTTACAGGACTGTTGGTCTAAAGTGTTTGGCTACTGCTGCAGAAGGAGGCAGCCCAGCTTCTGCTGCATGGCTGGTTCACTGCATTGGTGCATGTCTGAGGCCATGGTGAACAGTATCGGGGGCTCAGACAGGGTGTTATTGTGTCAGACTAGTGCTGCTTATGATGTAAAAGGTAAGATCAGCTGGACTGAGATGAGGGGATGCAGACCCCATAGTGGGATTGGCTTCTCAGGGAATCAGTTCTTGAAGTTAAAAGTTCAGCTCTGCCAGTCCAGGAGTCTCTTCTCACCCTAGTTGTTGCCCTGCTTGACCTTCGTTTACATGTCAGGTTTTTTTCAGAGATCATAGCAATGCTAGACAAGATTTGGGTGACTCCATCCAAATGGTTCTGTGGCTGTTTGGGTGAGGGTGCCTCCTCTATTAAGGCAGCAAGCACAGAGATGCTCACTTGAAGGTAAAAAAAATCAAATGTCAAACTGTTACTAAATGGCTGATCAGAGCAAAAGCCAGTGCACCTAAGAGACAGTGATAGCAAAGATGGGAGCTTGAAAGTCAGGTATAGTAATACTGTGTTTGGTGTGACAGAAGACAAGGCAGTGAAAGGAATCTGGGAGACGGATACTGTTATTTTTCTTCACAGCTCTTGAGCTGTGGCAGCTATATTTCCAAGCTGTATATAAGATTCAAACAAGATCATGTTTGTTGAGGACAGTGCCTGGAAGACTTGAGGTGGAAAATAATAGGGAAGGAGAACTTGAAACAGAGCTTAAACATTCTGGGGGAGTAGTATAGGTGTCCTGAAAGGGGCATTGCACAAGGAATCTGCAGGGACCAAAGTTCTTCTGCTGATGCAGCACTATCATATTTATCTTGTATGAATCTTATATGTTCTACCTGTTTTGGGAAGATTCTCCCACTCCCAGTGGCCATCCAGCACAATAGCCTTTGTGTTACAGAGGTTTGTGTGGGTTTGCTTCCTTGTTTCTCACACTAAGTACTGCTGGGTGTTTTTCTGTAGTGTTTCTAGTAGTGTTTAGCTGAACTGCTCTACAGCCCACTGGCTCCGTGTCTGCACCGCTTATGTGTGTACTGGGACAAATGGGTTTATTGGTACTTAAAAAGAAGTGTTTGTATGTTATGTCTGTCGCTCTTTGCATTGTGAGTTGTGTCTTCAAGGCATTGTGGCTGCTCAGAGCAGGCCTGCCTGTCCCTTACAAGCCAGTCTTGGCCCTGATTTAAGAGACAAAGTGAATGCAAGACATAATTACAATATGGCTAGTAAATACAATGATTTTTAATTTAATTCCAATGAGTATTGGAGAATATTCACAGAAAGCTGAATTTTTGAGGACTTATCTGAGGAGTCTGTCCAACATTTATGCTCATCCTCTTTGGAAGGAGAATCTGACAACACACAGCCAACACATCATTCAAAGTTAGGATTGCAAATAATGGAAATGACTTCTGAAAATATATTAGCTAGGCATTATTTATAGCACTGATTGTCATCAGTGGAACAATTTCCTTTCATTTTTTTCTGAAAAGATCCTTGTCTTGATAATCATACATCCTTTTCTACAGTAGCATGTAATTGTATAGCTTAGAAATTAGTGCAATATAATAGAAAGCTGTTAATTGTTTCCTGATGCTCAGGATGTATTTAACTTACACTTTCCTCTAGTTGAAATTAATTTATTTTTACTAAGATGTAGAAAAAATTACTCTTATCTTAAACTGCTGTTTTGTTGGTTGTCCCGTGCAAACAGAAGGGGGTTGTCATGAGAAGAAGCTGAAAGTAGCATTATCACGTATAAATCCCAGAAGAGATTGTACAAATATAATTTTGAGAATGTCTAGAAGCTTAAAGCCTTGCCTCGAACAATTATTTTCAAAACTCATAGCATTTTGGACAAACTCAGACCTTTCAAGTCTTTTGGAAAATGGTAGAAATAGGTGAGATTGAATGAGGTTAATAAATAGATCTCTGTGACAAGAAAAATGGGTCAATAATAGGAGCCATTGGTATCATGTTACTACATGTCTAATTAGACAAGGGGTGAAAATGGGTTCTTAAAAACACATTGAACAGTAGAAATAAAGCAAGGTTTATTAAAAGTTTATGTTATTTTATTTTAATAAGCTTTATTTATCTTTAATTTTGCAAAATTATGCAACTCTAAAATAGACTGCAGAAAGTTGTCTTCCTACAAGACTCAAGCCCCAAAGAGGGCTGGCTCTCAGGTTGGGGTTGGCCCTGGGCACGTGAGCTGCAAGGAGGTGCTGAGGGCTGGGTCTGCTCTGCCTATGAAGAAAAGCTTTGGGAAATTGTTCTGGTTGCAACTACGAAAATGAGATGATGTAGGGAAAGGGGGAGAGAATTTTCCAAGTTACACAGGGATGGTACAAGAGCCAGTAGTCAAAATTTGCAAGGGACTTTCTAATCAGATATTTGCTGTGAGGGTAAGTAGAAAACTGGAATAGAGTTCAGAGAAGCTCTGAAATATTAAAATCTTGCCTGGATGACATGACCCTTAGCAACTTGTACTAACTGGTTATACTTCCAGTATTGGATGGACCAGATGACCTCCAGAGATCCATCCCTTCCAACTGAATATTTTATGAAGGCATAGTGTGTTGTCTTCTTTAAGCTGTGGTGGGTGATATTACCAGCTTTTTGTTATTGGCTGGTAACCAGAGATGATTATCCGCTCAGTGACACTGGTGGGAGGGCTTCTAAGAGTGCCTCCTGACCTGCTTCAGTGCAAAATCATCTGGGCTAGTTTGTACCACTGCTCTCACATTATCCAGCTTTTCAACCAAATTTAAGGATGAGAAATGTATCCATTTCCAAATAAACCCCAAGAACTTTCAAAATCTCTCTGTTTCTACTAAGATTTTTAGGAAGATGTGAAGATGATGGCCTGGCTCCCTTGACCTCAATGTCTTAAGTTTGGCTAGGATTTTACCTCAGATCACATGAGATTAATCAAATTCCAACATCATAACTCTTCCCACCACCAAGACTTCTTTCCAAGATGTTTGTGATCTGTAGATTCATGTCTCAAGAACTTGGGGTACAGAAACCAAAGTGCACATAATTGGGGCATGATGGTTTTATAGCAATCCTTGAAGAGTGAGAATAGGGAAAAGATTTGAGACGGTAGAGAGCAATATGTGCTGTAAGGCCAGTAGGTCATGGTGCCAGAAATGCTGCTGGCTGTGCTGTGTTGGCATTACAGGAGCAACAAAAACCTCAGGACCAGCCACCTGCTCCTCTTTCTCACTGCCTGCATGACACTCTCAGACTCCCTCACCCTGTGGGACCAGGGTTTGGGAGTTCATTCATGTGCACAGTGTCCGTAGTCCTGCAGCTCCAACTTTGCTTGTGGAAAGAGGATTTTCTCCCACATATTGAGGGAGGAAGGTATTTGAACTATTAAAATTTTCTTCCCTTGGAGAGGCACATCTCATCCTGTAGTCTGTTCTGCAATCAAAAACATGACTATATCAAGAATGTGCCCAACCATTATGCCACCTATTTAAAAACAACATTTCTTTCAACACACACAAAACAATGGGATTTTTTCTTTCTCTGTATGCCATTGTGTTTTATCACAATGTTGCAAGGCCTAGATCCTTTAAAAATATTTTGTCATGGGGGAAAATCCAATCTCTTTAGTTTTCTATGAAGTGGTGGTTTTTGCAAGTGCTATGCTTTGGGCCTACTAATAAATCAAACACTAGTGTTTGGAAGAAAATTGCTTACATTCACTTCGTTGGGCTACAGAGGGGCTAGAGCTGCTCCAAACTAATATATTAATAACTCCCTATTACTTTTTTTTGGTTGAATCTGTAAATCAACACCAGCTGAAACAATGTTTCATACATTATTTCACATGAAATATGTTTGTACCCTGTGTTGCTTGCTTTTCTGATGAATATGGAATGTCTGAGTTTAGATGGAGCCAGTAACAACAGTACTCTTGGGAAAGATATTATAGGGCCAAAGGAGGAAGAAAGAAAGGATTGCATAAACCGTTCAGGAGAATCACAATAAAAATGGAAAGAAGAATTTATTTAAACATATAGTGGCTAGGGAAAAAATACAGAGGAATGGAAATTGTGAAATTTTGCTTGCAGATAGAAAATTACACAGCACATCTTTTTATTCAGTATTCTCTCTCAGAAGATGAATAACCTGTAGGAAAAGACACAGAAAGGCATTGGCCACTTGATCAATGGTTTCATGTCTTCACTGGCCACAAGCAGTGATCAGTTTTGCAGTTTCAGCAGTTCATGTATGCACAGCCTACTTACATATGGACTGAAATGTTGTATATCTTTATCCACAATCTGGATGAGGAGATCAAGAGCACCCTCAGCAGCTTTGCAGATGATACCAAGTTGTGTGGGAGTGTAGATCTGCTGGAGGGCAGGAGGGCTTTGCAGGGGTATTTGGACAGAATGGATTTGTGAGCTGAGGTCTATTTTATGAGATCCAACAAGGCCAAGTGTCAGGTCCTGCATTCTGCTCACAACCCCAAACAATGCTCCAGAGTTGAGGGGCTGGAAAGCTGCCCTTGGAAAAGCACCTGGGGGTGCTGGTCAACAGTGGCTGAACATGAGGCAGTGTGTGCCCAGGTGGCCAAGAAGGCCAATGGCATCCTGGCCTGGATCAGGAGCAGTGTGGCCAGCAGGACCAGGGCAGGGATTGACCCCCTGTGCTCAGCACTGGTGAGGCCACACCTTGAGTGCTGTGTCCAGTTCTGGTCCCCTCACTACAAGAAGGACACTGAGGGGCTGGAGTGTCTCCAGAGAAAGGCAACAGAGCTGGGGAAGGGTCTGGAGCACAGGTCTGATGAGGAGCTGCTGAAGGAGCTGGGGCTGCTTGGCCTGGAGAAAAGGAGGCTCAGGGGAGATCTTATCAATCTCTACAACTCCCTGAAAGGAGCCTGTGGCCAGGTGGGTTGGTCTCTTCTCCCAGGTAACAAGCAATAGGACAAGAAGTAATGGCCTCAGGTTGAACTAGAGGAGGTTTAGATTGTACATTATGAAAAATTTCTTCACTGAAGTGGTAGTCAAGCGCTCTAACGGGCTGCCCAGGGAAATGTTAGAGTCACCATCCTTGGGGGTATTTAAACAATATGGCACTTAGGAACCTGGTTTAATGGTGGACTTGCCAGGGTTAAGGGGTTGGGCTCGATGATCTTAAAAGTATTTTCCAACATAAACATTTCTATGATTCTGTGATTCTGTCTTTCAATTGGTTTTGGTTACATTCAAATTAAGACCTAATGAACACTGTGCTGTGCTTCGATAGCATGAATAAGGGGCTAAACCTTGGCACATGCTATAGCCATCCTCCATGTGCCTGGGTAGCTGTGACAAGAAGTGCCTGTGGTCTGTCTGCCCAGCTGTGCTCGTTCAAGCCATCTGAAGAGCAACCACAGCCAAGCTCCTACAGATCTTCCTTTCTTCAAGACAGGTGATGACAGGGCTGGTCTTGAGGTGATGAATTGGATTAACACAGTGTTGGGCCATTTACACTGATGATAGGTGAGTGTCTGAGTTTGTGTAAGAGCACAGTGCAGGTCTGAAGCAGTCACCTCCTCTTGTCCTGTTGCCCATCTGAAGTCTATCCCTAACCGTCTGTGCAACATGTGGTTTGGATTCAAGTTGAGGCCTGAGATAAAGTTTGGAGTATGCTGTAAATATAACCCTGTTGTTACAGTCTAAATCCAGCAGCATTCTACTAGAGCTGATGAGTGTGTAAAGCTGATGCTGTTACCTGGTAAATAAGGGTCAGGGTGCATGGTCTGAGTTATTAAAGCAGTAAGAAGTCACATTTTAAATTTATTGTCAGAGCACATAAATACCTGTTTACTTGAGCTTTCTGCATGTGTGTAGAGAGAATATTGCTTACAAGAAAAATGGCAAACACATGGCCCAGCAATGGGAGCAAGCAGTTCAATAGAGCAGCAGGACTTCTCTGGACTCCTTAGGGATTTATTTATTACTTTAAAGGAAAACTTCCATTTAATCTTAAGAGGAGAGGGAGAATGCTTCTGTAATACTATTTTTTTTCAAAGCTTATATACTTTTGAGCTTTTTACAAGGCCTAATCAAACAAGACAAGATCCTTGATAGCATCCTGACAGAAGGAGCTATTCATAAAGAGTGGTTGTGCCACAGCTGTGTATCTGTTCATACCATGATATATGAGACACAGAAAAATGCTGAGCTAATCAAACAAAACCATCCCTCAGGCTAGATTTTTGCAAAAGGAAAATATTTTAAATAGATTCAGTATTTAACTGTGATTTTTAATAATAGATTTTCCCTAATGATGAAGTTCTTCATTAGCCTACCAGAATTTAGGCAATGAGCAACTTCATCCCATTAAATAATCCCCTTAAATTCACGTACCATAATACGTGCTGTGATGTGTTTGCATGACCTAGATAAAGAGAGAGATTTAAAGCAGATAAGATGTTTTTTTACCATTAAAACATTTGTGTCAGAGAGCAATCCTTTCTGTGTTTAAAAAATAAATGCAGTAGTGTTATGTTGCAAAATTGTTGAGTAAAATCATTGTTACCATTGGCGTGCATTCATTTGGAGCTCACTGTAGTCTGGGGCAATCAGTAGATTTCCGACACATTTTTCATTTTTTCATCTGCACAAAGTGGTTTATTTTTTATTTTTCTTTTGGCAATGAAACTTATTGAATGTTACAGGATTTTCTGTAAGAAGAAAATGTATAAATGAGCAGAATGTTAATTAGGATTATGCTGCTTTGTTTCCTCCAGCTGATTGGAAAGGTCATACTGGCTTGTATTTTACTCTCAAACACAAGTCAAGGGAGCTCTAAAAGGCTGTAACACCATTGGATTTAGACTTCTAACTTCTTTCAATTTATTCACTTTAATAATGACATACTCCATATTATTTCAATAAAGTTATGTGCCACTACATAAAATTAGACAAATTCCAGGCTAAGACCAAGCTGTCTATGACTATACAGACAGGCTGTTTGCAGTAACTTCACAAGATCTCAGGCTAGAAGCTGGAGGTTCCTGCAAACCTGGTGATCTGGATCTCAAGAGGATGAGTGAATGTTGCACGTGGAGGCAGGAAAGCCAACCGAGTTCAGACATGTAGAAACTTCAGCCAAGCGTAAAATGCGGAGCTGGGCTGTGGAGCTGGCAGAAGGATCCTCAGCCGCTGCAGTTCCTCCTGGCTTCTACACTTTGATTTAGCAAGGAATCAGAGCAGACCCTTGGTCTCTACCCATGCTGCTACCCAGCTGACAGGGCTTCCTCACAGCCGATCCCCAGCTCTGTCTTGACACAGTTGTATGCCACAAAGGTTGTACAGTTTCCTTCAGATGATGGAGGAAAACTTGCCACTAGTTTGGTGTTGACTGGCCAGTTAAATCCCCATCCTTCCAATCAGCTGGGTGAGGACTACTGGATGTTTGAGCAATGAAAATGAAAACCAGGGACCATCCTGTGACAAAAACAAGAAAGCATGTTCACAAAATGGGGACATCTCTCGTATGTACAGCTCCTGAGCTTTGGCAAACACACAAAGAATGTCTGTATATCTGCATATACACTTGTAATAAAAGTTTTGATATAAACAGCAAGTGTCTTAATATAGGCAGCATTTGAACTTTTTTTTTGCTTCTGACATGAACCAGGACTTTAAAAAGGCTGAATCCTGGTACAGTGCACTCAAAGGCCAGCCTCTGATATTCTTCCACATTACAGTATTCCCAAGGTTGTTTGGAGATAGCAGTGTAAATCGTGTAATTATAAACCACAGGGCTGGAAGATCATCTGAAGAACATTATACATATACATAATGTATGTATTACATATAATACATAATCCTAATATAGTAATACATAATTCTTTTGTATATTTATTATTATTCTTGCCTTAAGTAAGAATTAGAAATCTTTTTTCCTAAACTTTGTCTAATTCTTTTGTTAGGATCCTCAGCATTACTTAAATAGCTTTTCTTGCTCTCTGCTTTCAACTCACCTGAAAGATTATAGACAGCAATCCTCCTCCTCTCACTTTTTGTCTAGGTAAGGCCAGATTCCCAATCCAGTATCATCTTCTCTGCTCATAGGACTGGCTCATCATTTATCATACCAGAGTAGAGCTACATCATTGCATCTCTTTGAGCTGATCATTCTTGAATGAGATGTCACAAACAAAGCACTATTCAGATGACGTTCTGTAGTATCAGATTGTCATGGGGTAGCTTCACCTTTAAGACAGATCAAAAAGAGGGGAAGTTGAAGCTACGGGTGACTGATGGGAGTTTTTCCTCCTGACTAATTATCAGTTATTTCCAAGAATTGACAGCAGATCTGACCATTAAAAAGTGAATTCAACTTGTAAACACCCCCTTAAGAAGTACACTCAGAGCTCTCTCGTTCTCTTTGGTTTCCGGCGTTTGAGAGGTAACAAGCTCTGTCTTGGCTTTCCCCCCCTCCCAGGCCCGGGACAAGGCCGCAGGGAGCGGGGGGGAGGAGAGAAAAGCAGAGTTTAGCAGTTTAGTTTAGTTTTCAAGGTCTGCTGCTAGACTGAAATCTGACACTATGAACTTTTGCAGCTTTCTTAAAACTTTTAATTCTTTTACTACCTAGATAAACAAACAGATTACTCCTTTTTCTTAGAAAAGACAGAGAAAGAGAGACAATTAACATGTAAGACATCATAAAACCACCAAAAACAGTGAAGAAAAGAGTTAAGTTTAAATAAGAAAGAGAGAAAAAGAAGATGCTTGTTGCTGAAAGGTCTTTCTGTTACAGCTATGGAGATGGACAGTAGTTTAAAGACTCCTTTAATTCATGACTAGAGTATGGGAGGAATAGAGTATTCAAAGTGTGGACTAGAGAAAGAAAAGTGGTTGTGATACTGTGAGTTGCTGGAACTTACGAGTGAAGTGAAGATTTTAAAGCCTTAAAGGAGCCAAGGAGATGGCTGTTTTCCAGGAAGGCTCACAGAAACAAATGAAGAAGATTTCTACCTTTGAATCCTTAAAAATAACATCCCTGGATTCATTTTGACCCATGCACACCTCAGAATAGTGTGGGATGGGAGGAGTGGACTCTAGAAACTCCATAGATTGGTAAAAAGAGACTTCTGTTTCTCTACAGGGACTGATGAAAAGACTCTAAAAATTGAGACTGTTTTTGACCACCAAGATTCTAAAATTTTTTTGTCTCTATGTTGTTATGTGTACAAAGAAATAATTGAGGAGTAAGAAGTAAAAGGGTTTTCTGAAAGTTTATTTTGGTATTCTTATTCTAATAGTTTGTTAATAAACTGTCTTTATTCCTTTTAAGTTTTAAGCCTGTTTTACTCTTATTTTAATCCATATCTCACAACAAAAAATAAGTAATTTTTGTTACTAGTTTAAAACCACGACACAGATACAATGGCATAAACAACTGGATTTCCCATCATTTCTGGAAACATCTCTGTTAGTGCAATATGAGGTCGCCCTTGGTCTCAGCATGGTCTCAGCCTGTACTTGGTGGAAGTATCACTACTGCATGTTCTGCTACTTCTTAGTCTGTTGATTTTAGCCTCTGAGTTCACAGTTTTCAGCAGAGCATTTTGTTGTTAATGCACAGCCTTACATTTTATAGTCTTACCTGTTCCTCCACGTCTATTTATGAACTGTGAAGGTCATCCTCTAACAATTTAATTGCCTCTAGGCAATCCAGTCAAATGGATCATTACTTTCAGTGTTAAAAAATCTACATCAGTTTTCCACCTTTGTTTTACAGTTTAGTGGTCAACCACTGAATTTCAATAGACTTCTGGAAGACAGTGGAAAGAACTCCCTTGAATCATGCTTTGGTCAGTGTAGCATCCTGCCTTATTGTAGTGTTGCCAGCTGGAGGAGGTAAAAAAGCATGTATCACTGTCAAAACATGAGATATTTGGTTTTTTAATTTAAAGAAATTCAATACAAATTGCCTTTTCTAGTGAGTATTTTTGCACTTACTGCTATTACAGCTGCCTTCAAAATAAAAATAAATCCTAGAAATGCAGTTATACTAAACATGAAAGAAAGGAGGCTATTCATTTAGAATGTGAACAGATAAACAAACTTTGATGGTTTTAATACAACATATTGTATATTGAAAGAATATTGCATCTCTATTAATTTTAAGATGGACCTATTTATTTGTTGCAGGTGAACTAAAAATTTTGAGTCGTAGCCCCAGTACGAAATCAAGTTTGTTAACAATTATATGTAACACTAAGCATTTTGTTACTCATTATCTTACCTGTCAGGTACTGGATATTTATGCTTAATAACAGTCATGATTCAGCACAGTATTTGGATAACTGTTAGTGTAGAGATGGAAAACAATTGCTAAAAGCAATTGAGATATTACTGCGGTATGACGCTTTATTAATGATGAAGGCAGATTTTTTATTCTTGCGTTCAGTAGGGTTTCCAAGGACCACTGAAAGAAGTCCAAACAGTTGGTGCTCCTCTGAGAAGTGCAGAATATGAAGGAGAAAATCTCCTGCAGATCTGTGGTTCTCAGGCTGAGAGCAGCCATTCCTGGAAGGA
Source organism: Poecile atricapillus (assembly GCF_030490865.1). Lineage (NCBI taxonomy): Eukaryota > Metazoa > Chordata > Aves > Passeriformes > Paridae > Poecile > Poecile atricapillus. Next base: position 140,694,943 of record NC_081250.1, read on the forward strand.
CTTTGAACTCAGAGTTACCCATATAATGTCCCAGCAAAACTATTTGTCACTTATTGACAGGGTAGGAGAAATTCTGAACTGCACTCAAGATTAGGCACTTGACTGATTTCACTTCTCCCATGGATTTCTTGGGTTATCTGTGGCACATAACAACCCCTTTTACTGTTTGCACTCCAGGCTTGTTCAGTGCTGTGCTGCGTTCTGGGCATTACAGATTTGCTCTTCCCCAGGTGTGCTGAGAGGTGGGTGGAGAAAAGACCTTGTTTCTCACGTGGTCTGAAACTTGCTGCACACAGTGCAAGTGCCTACCAAGGTTACAGTCAGCTTTTCCCTCTGGGTAAAAAATGTGTCAGCCTTGCTGTGTAAGAGACCTCATCCTGTAACTTTCTTGGTTGCCCTACCCCCATGGCACGCCAGGTATATCGAGGAGAGGAGTTCTCACACAGCAGGGCTTTCTGGTACCCACAGCTGTTTGTGTCCTTGGTGCAGCCCTTCTTGACTCCCGTCATACAGGTCTGTAGTTGAGCATCCTATTCTGCAGCTGCTGGTCTCTCCAGGTTCCTGAAGGGCAGTGCTAGCAAGAATATCTGTAGCAGTGGGGTTTGGGCTCTCTGACCTGTATTTTCCCTGTTTAGCACACTTGGCATTTCAAAGGAACACTCTTTTTTTTCCAGACATCATACTGAGATAACATGCCTGCATTCCCTGACACAAATTTCATTGTTTTTCACTAGCCTCCCTTGAGACCTCAATGCTTCTTCTGAGTTTGCTATCCATAAAATAATTCCTTTATTGAGAGGTACTTTTGGGAAGTCTACAAGAGCTGGTGAGCTTATTACTATGTTAATCCAGTCATAGGATGTCTGTAATAATAGTTCTGCTATGGTTTCTGGTCTGCACTTTCAAATTTGGTGGTCTTCAGTTTAGATTTGGAAAAATATCTTTGCAAAAATTACTCCTCACAGTACACATTGATTTAATAAGCCTAAGAATATCCATGCAATGGAGACACAGAAAATTAATGTGGATAAAAAACTAGTTGATGGATATTAGCAAAAATGGCGCTTTTTTTGAGTGAAAAATACATCAGTTATTTTGGGGATCCACACAGCAGTATCCCATAGGCTTTGACCTGCATACATTTGTCCTGTGGTGCTTCCCAGCTCATCCATAACTGAGTGGGAAGCACAATTATGTCTGACTTCCATTTGGAGAAGGAGGGCTGTGATTTGCTAAGCTCTGACAGCTTCAGCCCAGAAAGTGAGCAGCCTGACTGAGACAGGCTGACTTCCACTTTCTTTATATGACTAGGGGCAGGTGAAATAAAAACTTGCCTGTATTCTGTGTTTTCCTCTTATAAAACCCAGTTTTATCCTTTATAGCAGGAATGTCTCAAGGTTCAAGTGCACAGGCAGTTAGATATATTATTCATGTTTGAGCACATTTTACTTTAAAGTGAAATGCAAGTGAAATTGCTTGGCAGGCAGAGAGATTAGTCACTTCACAGCTTCTGTAGGTTTTACAAGGGGTCTCTAGTTTTATGACAGATCAATACAAACACACAGATTTAATTTTGTCTGCAGTCTGGAGTACTCTGGAAGCTGTGGCTCCAAATTTCTGGCCTGAATTTGTGGGCTGAGAGTCTCTGAAAGACATCATGTTGATTTCATCCCAGACCCTGAGCAATGCCTGTGTCTGTTCCCCAGAGTTGGTTTGATCCCTGACAGTGTTAGTAAGATGTTAGGAGTATTGGGGATGTCCTTGTTCACTTTTGGTTGCAGGCTTAGTGGCCTTAGTACTTTCTGAATGTATAAAAAAAGACTTCATAAAAGAGGCAGCCACAATATTTTATTTAAAGCCACAGGGACACTGGTGAACCATAGTTTCTTTGGAAGATTTAGGATTTCCTCTGCTGTGCACCAAGAGATAGTTTATTTGAAGTCTATCTGGCTCCATGTTCTGGCATCTCCTCACTTTGACTACATGCCTGGCTGTGGGCAAAATAGGGGAGATTGTCACAGTGATGAGAACTGCGATCAGGAGCTGCTTTGAAGACACCCTTTCTAAATGTATTTGAGATGGCAAAATTTCTACTCTGCCACAGCTACCAAAACAGAAATATCTTCATCCTATTTCCAGTATGACACCATGTTTTAAAGGTAATTTAGCTCCCGTGAATATCAAGTAACAGAACTAAGTGATTGCAGAGCTGAAGCATAAATAGAAAGAGGAACAGGCAGCAGTGAAATGCTGACACTTCAGCTGAGACTTGGCAAGCCCAGCTGGAAATGCTTGTCCCAGCAACACACACTGCATTCACAGAGTACCTTCACGATTGCCTCTGTGTACAAAGTTCATATCCTCACTGACCTATTTTATTTTTTTGCTGACAGTGCAAAGGCAAAAGTTTAGTATAAAGTATATTTTAAGTAGTGTTTTCCTGGGTGTGTATATATATACACAAATGCCACCTTATGCTCATATATTTTGTAGTGAATCAGGTGTGTAACTGACTTGTAATTTTTAAATTTCAGTGGGATGTCTGCTTCTAAGTCACTGAGATGCTTTGGAAAATGCGATCTTTTAGTGAGATGCCCAACTGCCATCCTTTAGACAGGTCATATGCTTATGTTAGAAACACCAAATTTTTTAACCTCTGCGAGGATACAAAGATGTTCTATTTCAAACAGAAAGGGGCAATTCTACCTGCCAGTGGAGCACCGAGGATGTGCCTTGAGAAGAGGTGTGAAAAACCTATGCTCTTCAGCCACCATGAATTATCCTTATCATTGGCAAGATACTTATTTTGTCCATATATGTTTCTCACAAAGGACATCATGACTAGTTTTCCTTGGAAAAAAGTAAATCTTCTCTTATAGAAGTTCTATATATACATGAAACTTGGGAAAGAATTTTAAGATGGCAGAAACCACCTGCAGGGCTTTGCCTCTCTGCATATAGCTGCTAATTTTCAAGGGATCTAATACAGTTTTGTTCAGTTTATCCAAATTTGATAAAATTGTAGTAATTCAATGAATGCTGCCTGGCAGTGCTCAGTCTGGGATAGTCACTGCAACCAAGGGTGTATACAAGGTGTAACACAGCAATAACCCATGAGCATGCCAGAACTCCTCAGCAGCAGTTGAGCCTGCTGAGGCAGGATGTGCATTGTGCCATGACTAATTACATCATCAGTGTGTATTGTTCAATAATTAGTAAATTCTGATAGGGACTTCTATTTTAAGTGAATTCTTCACTGGTGTTTTGTTCTTCCATTAAAAAAACCAATATTGTTTCATCCAAAGCATTGTGGACAGCAGGTTGAGTGAATTGATTCTGCCCCTCTACTCCACTCTGGTGGGACCCCCTCTGGACTGCTGTGTCCAGCTGGGGTCCTCAGCACAGGAAGGATGTGGACCTGTTGGAGCAGATCCAGAGAAGAACCCTGAAGATAATTAGAGAGCTGGAGCACCCCTTGTGAAAACAGAAACACAGAAACATACTGAGAGTGTTTGGGCTGTTCAGCCTGGGGAAGAGACCTTGTTGTGGCCTTTCAGTACTTAAAGAGGGGTTAGAAGAATGATGGGGACCAACTTTTTAGTAGGGCCTTTTGTAATAGGATGGGGTAATGGTTTAAATTAAAAGAGGTGAATTCAGACTAGATATACAGAAGAAATTTTTCTCAATGAGGGTGGTGAAATACAGGGAACAGGTTGCCCAAGAGGTGGCAGATGCCCCATCCCTGGAAATACTCAAGGTCAGCATGGAGGGGCTCTAAGCAACTTGATATAATGGAAGATGTTTCTGCTCATGATGACCTTCAAAGGTCCCTTTCAACCCAAACTGTTTGTGTGTCTGTGATTCCATAATTCTATTATATGTACATTTCATGTGTGTGATTGTTTCAGGAATGCTAAGAGTTGAAAGAGTGGAGCACATTATGAAAGTCTTCATACCATGTTGTCTGTTTAAAGCGTCAGGGACCAACCTGTTCCCTGCACATTTTTTTGAGCCTTGCTAGGATAAACATAGAGACTATATAGGATGTAGGAACTGGCAGGTTAATTATTCAGAAAATTGCCAGGAAGAACAGGTTTTTAATTTTTTTTTTCATTCACAGAACTAAGATTGGATAATGCTTTGTAAGATCTATGTCAGCCAAGCACAAACTATTAGACTTAACAGAGGAAAGCTGGGTGAGATATTTGAACTGTGGTTCAATTAATGATATCCTTACTGCATTCATCCAGGATGTTGGCCTTTTCTGGGCATGGAAAAGAAAGCTAATTGTGCAGGCACTATCTTGTAAATCCTTACCCACTGGTTCAGAAAAGAGGTAAGGAACTTCAGAATGCATAATGTCCCTGGTGGAAATAAAAATGCCCCTGTTGCTGAAAACCAAAATGTAAGTTTCATGTATCTGCAAGAGCAGTTTCATCCCAAGTTAGTGCTTGATTCTTCATTTCTAGGAAAAAAATCAGGTTTTTTCATTATACTGGAAGTGCCTAATGGCATCTTAAGAAATAACATTGTTCCAGAAAGCTCTGAACACATTTACTGCAAAGCAGGAGTAGTGTGTTCCAAGTTATCTTGTTCCATGCTGTGTAGGAGGAAGGCACTTCTGTTTGGAGCAAGAGTCCCTGCATATTGTCAATTAGGAGCAACTCCTGTTTAGACAGACCCCCAAGAAAACTATTCTGGCATGCATGTTTGCAAATACAGCCTTTATTTGTTGTAAGCATTAGTACAGGCCACAGATATAAATTTGTAAATATTAAAGGCTTGCATATGCCTGTTAACCTTCACAGGCAATTTCTCAAATGCTCTGGACCTCGCTCACAGTGTTTTCCTCAGGCAGGGCAAACTGTGGCCTCACATGCAAAATCTGGCAGGTAACCTTGAATAATGTATGGAATTATATATGGGTCAGGTAGTGGTACACACAAAATTGTTTTCTGGTGTTAAGCTATTAAGTTGCAGAAAGTGGATCAGTATTTCAAAGGCTTGTTGAATCAACATGTCCCCCTGCCACCCCTTGTTATTTGCCTATCTTCTCCCCCTTCTCCTTCCAACCTCATCAGTATTTGTCAGTCAGCTAATTCTCCTGAGCAGCACTTGAGAAAAACTTCTTCTAGTGAGAAAAATGTGTTTGATGTCAAGTTAGGTCTTTTCCAATCATCATGCAGACTAGCTGACATAAAGTGATTAACATTACTTAAAGGGAAAACATCAAGGACTTTGGGTGAGAAGCCTGCTTCTCAATGCCGAGGGATAAAAAATTTACAGCTTCACTTGAGCATTGGTTCCAGTGTATAATTGTATTCACTGGTACATTTTATTCCTTTTTATTCGATTTGATTTGGCTTCTGATAAATACTTCTGAGCACAGACACATTTTTTTAATTCCTGCCTGAACTTTTGATTGGCACACCGCAATATATACTCAATAACTTTACGTGAGGCTTCTATATTTGTAGTTTGCACTAGGTGCAGTGTGAATATATTGAGCTACTTCTCCTCCATAGAGTTTGATTTTTAAATGATTTGTAGAGGTGAGGGAGCCTTCATAAAGAGAACAGCATTTACCACCAAAGTGAAAAACAGAATTCCTTTTGTGTTTGTTATTTCACATAAATAAACCTGGACATAATTCAGTGTGGACATAATTGGTATAGATTGTAGAAGAAATTCCCACATTCATGTGGAAATTCAGGTTTGTTAAGGGTTATATGATCATGTTTTCTTTGACTTAATGATTTTGTATCCTCTTAGCAAATATGGATCCACTTTAGCAAGTGAGTGGAAATAATTCAGATCATGAAATATCTATGAATTTTATAATTATAGACAAAAAGGTATATAGAGAGATCCTTTCTCTGAGTGGGGATAAAGATTGTAGTGGGAACCTGAGTCTTTTGACATGATAGAGGAAATGAAATATTTGTAAGTCCACCAACTGCAGGAAAGCCTGCAGTTGGAATTTAAGACATAAATGCTCATTTCTGGAGCTCTTGACTACTGCCTTGTTTGTGAAATGTCAGACCAGTCCTGGTATACTCCTATGCAACAGGTGGACAAAGAATTTCATAGAAGAGGTTTTCCCTCTTGTATCAGATGAACTCCATCCATTTAGACTTACACCACTGACTGAAAGCTGGATTGAGCTGTCTACCTTTGTATTATACACTCTTTTTCTAGTTTTGTTCCTGCAGGTTATTGTGTGACTTAAGACCAGAGGAACATTAACAGAATCTGGAATGTATTTTAATTGTAAAGTTCAATCAAGCACACTGGTAATTGCATGTTCTGTAATTAAAACTGTGAATGCTTTTCTTTCGAAGCATAGTGACAGCTGTTAGAGCACATCTGGAAAATATGCTTTAAGCAAAAGTATTTTAGCTCAGAGAATATCACAATCTGTGAGATATTTACCAGCATTTCTTTCCAGAATACTAATCTGATTTATCAGTATTTTTAATGTAAAAGTCCTGCTTTATTTTTATGATGTTTGCAAATCTGGATTTGAATTCACATCCCAGATTGCCAATTCCAGTATACTTCAAGGCTAAATGCTGCAGAACAGAGAATTGCTTTGCTACTATTTTTAGGTAGAAGCCTAGATAAGTCTTGTCTGATGCCCTAATAATATTTCCTTCATTGATTTCAGCCAAATATTTTCCCTCTTTATGATTTTAAAGAGAAATTATTGTTTCATACTGGAATTTCATTGAGAGGAAAATTTCTCATACTCCTGCTTTGTGCTTCTTGAGGCTCACATTAACTCCCTTCTGGGCAATTACCCACGTACCACCTACAATTATTACAGCATTACTCAGGACTCTTTGCAGTCAGTGGGAGTGTCTACAAAGTAGGACCCTGGACACTTGGAAATGAACAGCAGTGTTTCTGTTTGTGATAGGAGCCCAAGCATTGTCATTTCTGTGCTTTCCTCAGAACTGTGGTGTTGACATTACAGAACCAGATTTTCTGATATGATTCATTAAAATGGAACAAGAAAGCATAAAACTCCTCTGTCTGCTAATTTATTGTTAATGTTGCTTATTTTGTTTATTTGGAAAAAAAAAGACTAAACATAAAGATGCAGAACCTCAGAATCTCAAGGTATTACTCTAATCAGGATTTTGCATTCTCACTCAGGCATCTCAACCAACTTGCTTTCAGGATGATGAAGATTTTGCAAACAGAGTATTTGTCAACAGATCCCTAAGCAAGAAATCAGTTTCCTTTATTTGGAGTAGGAGGCAACTTTTTAATGGTAGATTACATTGTGTTGGAACAGCTTCGCACCTGAATTTTAAATCATAAATATGATTCTTATTGTGCAGTTGGAAGCAAAATGCAGTTATCCAACCAAGGGAGAAGCTACAGCTGCAAAAACTAATGAGATTAGAAAAAGAAACCTACAGCAGCAATACTATAAAATAATATGGAACACATTAGTGGTAATGCGGGAAAATTAATTCCAAATTATTGACAGTTTAATTGACCTACGGGAAGTATTTTAATGGACTTAGTACGCTGTGCTGTTGTTCAGTTTTTTAAACTTTTCCACTGAGCAGGAAAAAAGCTTTTCCAATTATGGGGTTTAAAGTTGTAAGAAATGGTTGCTGTGGGTTTGCTGGTTGTGAGATGCCAAAACTGAGTGTGACTTTTCTGCCCATCACATGCAAAGCCCATGCTATGAGCAGGGCCTGGGTGTCCCTGCTCTGCTCTCGTCCCAGTCTTGCTGTTACAGAGGCTCTTTGCAAATGATACTTACAAGGTGACTTGACCCCCAGGCTCCGACTGCATGAAGAAAAGGTCATTAAGGATCGGCGACACCACCTCAAAACATACCCGAACTGCTTCGTTGCCAAAGAGCTGATTGACTGGCTGATCGACCACAAAGAGGCCTCCGACAGGGAGACAGCCATTAAACTGGTGCAGAAATTACTGGATCACAGCATTATCCACCATGGTAAGTGCAGTATCACCTGCTAAAAAGTTCTAAGCTAAATTTATTGACTGCTGTGAGACAAAGGGAAATCCCTCTCCTGCTCTTCAGCCAAGTACAGGACAGGTAGGATCTTTTCCCTGCCAGAAATGGAGGCTCTCTCTGGAGCTGTGCTGCTATGCAAGGTCACCTGTGCCCTGAAGGAGATAGGAGCCTGAAGAGGTGGGGAGTGCAGTCCCCCATGGTACAGGGGGAGCTTACTGGAGACTGATGCTGCTGCCCTGTCTCCAGAGCAGCCCCAGCTGGATCGTGTCCCTCCTCTCCCTGCTGCCCTCATTTCCCTGCTCCTGAGAGTGCAGTTCTCCAGCTGAAAAACCCATCTGAAAAATCAGCCAGCAAAAAAAAAGATCATTTTTCTCACGTGGATTAGTTCCCTGGCCCTGGCCCTCACAGCAGCTGCACAAACATTAGTGCTGGTACAGCTGCAAGAAAGTTAGTGGTCTGGCTGTACCCTGATTAATTTTCTCCTAAACTTGTTGTCTATTTGAGATCTGTTCCTTTCAGCTTCTTGAATAACAATTCATGCTGATGAAAAGACTTCCAATTCACTGGTAGCTTTTAGTTGCCTTTTTGAGGCACAAAGAGGCTGGGAAGCACATGAGCAAAGAAGATCCAAGGCCTCAATTTCAGGCCTATAGTATTACCCATTTCAAAACAGCAAATGTACCATTTGTTTCTTCTTTAAGAGAAAACTGAGTGACTACGAACAGATGAATGTTGACTTTATGCAGAGGTCACTGTATGCGCAGCAATGCTGCTGCTGTCTGCAGTACATTAACAACACCTTAATTAAAGTCAGAAATGCACACATTGAATGAGTGCCACTTCTTCAGCTTCTGCTTGGCTATTAAATGAAAATTCTGGGTTGTTATGGAAACTGGGACTCACGGTAGATAGTTAAAGAATAAAGTAATTATAGGGTATTCAAATCTGTCTACTTAATACTCTATTGAGAAAATGTCAGTGAAGAGTTGCGTGGATGCCTGAGTGACTTAATTTAATTGAGCAATAGATGTTGTATTGCTGAATGCTAGTTGAAAGCTGTAACAACCTTCAAGCATTTTCTACCCTAGAATCCAGTTGCAAACTGTAGAAGAAATTTTATAGGTATGTGTGTATATATTAGGAATGGAACAGGTGTTTCTTGAAAATGTTCATATATTGCACTCTAACAAAATACTTTGTGAAGTGAGATTGGGAAGGTAAATTCAGAGGGTCTATTGGGTTCGGCGGGATGCTTGGAACATTCTTTCAAGTCCCATCTCAAGTGAATGGGACACTGGTTTCTGCTTCTGTGGTGCACAAGGTCCCCCATATATGTGGGTTGACAACTGTGTTAGGAGCAGCTTGCTTGGGACAGCTTTCCCATCAGTGTATGCCCTTGACGGGGCTTTATTCCACATAAACAAGAGTCCATGCTCAGCTGCTGTTTTACAAACCTAATTTGGCATTTCTCAGTGTGCCCATGTTGTACCTACCATTTGCTAGCTGGCATGGCAGAGCAATTGAGACAGTTTTAAGAAGACAGAAGGCTTTGGTTTTAACGGTTTCTTTTGGAAGTCTCAGGTTTCCTACAGCACTGCTAACTGATACGAATAACTTCAAGAAGTTTGGCAAACCTTAAATTATTGGGCATTCTACTCTGGTGGCCTTTTAAACAAACAAGCTAACAGAGTGTTTTCATCTAAAGGTTTTCTGGGTATGTAGTGGATGGATGCTTTTTGCTCTTTATGTTTGCAATAATACTCACAAAACTGATGGACACTTCTCCCCTGAACAATAAATTTGGCAATAAATTTGGTTACCTCCCTGAAAGTTTTTTCCAGCCTTTCATTAGATCAGAGTAAAGCTGTGTGCTTAGAAATACAGGGGGTTAGACTCTACACGTGCTTGCTTTGAAGCTCAGCAGTGGTACCTGCTAAATGGGTCCTCAGCTACTTAACATGTATGTGAAGATGTTATTTTGTTTAATTATTTTATGTTTCAGTCTGTGATGAGCATAAAGAATTCAAGGATGTCAAACTGTTCTACCGCTTCAGAAAAGATGACGGGACGTTTCCACTGGACAATGAGGTGAAGGTGTTCATGAGAGGACAAAGACTGTATGAAAAGTATGTTGCATTCAGTATTCATAACATGTTGATAATAGTGCCATGTGAGTCAAATGATACTTGTTAAACTATTTTGGAATCATCAGAGGCTTTCAATTCATGCAGGAATGGGTCTGGGCAATTACTTCCAGTAATTTCTGGGAGTCCTTTCCTTTTCTATTTATCTTTTGCTTTCCTACCATATTCACTTGAAACATTTTGTTTCAAATCTGATGCCCCAGATTGTAAATACATCCTATATGAGAATTCAATGTGAATTGAAGCCCTTGAAATCTGTTCTGTAAAAATAATTACAGAATTATTTGTCAAAATAATTCAAATAATTACATATTGTTTTTTGATATGTAAAAGCATAGTTATAATTCCTATAACATTAGTACACCAAAATGCATTCAACAAGCAGCTACATGTCTGTGGAGACTCCATATCTACAGCTTCACAGGGGGTATGATTTTAAATTATAGCTGAGATGAGTCTTCAGTGCTCCAGTCTGCAAAGTTTCAATGTCAGAAAAGTTATGTTAAAAGTAATTTCAAAGAAACCACCAACCCAACCAAAAGCATCTAATTATGATTTTAAACAGACTATTATGCTGAGATACCGAATATCCCACTGGATTACTTCCATCAATATAACCGTACTTCCTAATATAAAACTAAGGACATTTTTATTCAGAATGTAGAGATTTTGATGTGATACTTTTAAGAAGAGAGAAGAAAATGCATATTGGCATATGCTACAAATTAATGCAAGAGTTGTGATGTGTTATTTACCAAAAAGCTTGAAGTATTGCTCTAGACTGAGTACCACCCACTCTCCTGCTTGCTTGGAGCAGAAGTGTGCAGCAGCCAGGAGAGATGCTGTGTTTTCTTGATGAAGAAAAGTTGTTTCCTTCTGAGAAGAAAGCACTCAGAAAACTGCTTAGTTTAAGAGCTAATAATAAATACTGTTTTCAAGGTTAGCCAGCTCTGAAGATCAGTTTGGTGCAACAGCGGTGAACCCAAAATATAAACAAATACTTGTAAATGCCACTCCTTTTGTTACACCCATCATACAAAATTCCCCAAGACACGGTGGCTGTGACTATTTCAACTAAAAATATAATGAATTGTATAAAACATAAGAAAATGCATCACTGGAGAAAATGGTCCATTCTATGCACTGGGACAGGTGAAATGAATCAGCCACCTTTAAAGTCTTCTGTGCCTTACTAAGCACAGCATTTGCTCTTTAGATTCAGTAAACATGCAGTGTCTACAAGCCTGACCCATACTCTGAAAAACAGATTAGAGCATCAACAGTGCTTTTTAAAATCAACATTTCTAATTCAATTATTCATAAGAAAAGTAGTTTTTGTTGGCAAGGTTGATGTCAGTCTTCTGCTTGAAAGGAGCCATAGTAGAAAGAACTCTGTTCTGCCAGTGTCTGCTTCCATAACCATTTCTCTGAATGGAGAACTCTACCCAAACCAATGTCTGTGATCCAGTTTGTCTAACATTGTGCTAGCAGAAAAAGGTTCCTAACGGTAGAGAGTGTTCCCATCTTGGCAAAGGAGTTAATGCCAAAAGCAGCACCTGTATCTAAATATAACTGCATCCTTGTGAGGTATTTGCTCCTAGGCAACATATCTGAAGGGTTCAGAAACTTTTAAAACCAGCCCTGAGTGCTAAATATAGTATAAATTAAAAATACCTGTCATTTCAAAACCAGTATGCGACAATCAAAGCTAGTCAAAATTCACCATGGATAATCAGACGTATTTTATATTCATGGAAGATAAGAAGGCATACTTGGGCTATCTGGGCTTCACTTTGTTTATTTCAGAAAATCCCCTGTGCAGAGATTTCAGATTTTGTTAGTTCCCTTGGCCATGCACCTGTATTAGCAACACCTTCACAATTTCATTGGATACACTTTAAACTCAAAACCTAATGCTGAAAGTCAGGAAGAATTCTGCAATGAAATGTGTGATTGTGTAATATATCTGTTGCATCAGTTTGCTGATAGTCCTGAGAAAGAAAATATTAATTCAGTGCTATTAAAATAATTAATAAATGGAATCAACCAGAGAAAAGTATTCATGCACAAACATGAAGTCATTTACCAGCATATTCAGCTTGTTTATCAAAATGCCTATGGGCCTGATTGCAAAAGAGATGCAGCTGTGCCAAAGGAATCTATCCAAATCCAACACATTTTGAAAATCTGTGTCTAATATTGTAGAGTTTGCTGAACTTCACTAGGCTTTGCTAATTAAAGATAGACATTATAATTATTTCCTGTTCTTTCCCACTCTGCATTAGGGCTGGAGTACCCTAGGTTCAGAAGCCAGCATAGTTTGTGCTTGCCAAAATTGCAGACATTACCCAACACCAGTCCATGCAGATTTGTACCCAGTGGATAAAATGAACAAAATGCTTTAGGTTGTTGCGTGGGAAGAGGCATGGATGTCTTAGATGGTTCTTTACATTCTTAGATGTCATGGACGGTTCTTTACATTCAGACAGCTGGTTTGGGTAAATGCCTTGTTCTCTGTCCTGGGACATGGGAACATTAGGACTGTCCCTCTGCTGAGGAGCTCCCTTTCCCATCTCCCTTCTGCATGACCACAAAGCTTCTCATAACCTGAACTCTCCCTTTTTGTGCATTACCCCCTTCACCTGCTGTGGGCACCTTCAGTGGCTGTACCTGTGGGATTTGAAGATATAAAATCAGTCTCTGATTGTATTCTCCCTTTATTTGCACTGAAAATCATTAATCACTTCAGGTTCCCTGTACATCGTTGCAAGCTTTGGTAACACTTTGTGTGAACATGCTTTGAGGTTCAGATTTATAACTAGAGATGAAAACTACTGGATTTCCTACAGTCTTATCTGAAATTGTTGAATAGTTTATACAATCTAAGGTTGGTATCAGCTTTCAAGCTCTACAGGACTGACCAGATAGATTGACTGGGATAAACATGCTTCCTGTTCAACAAAACTCTCCCTACAAATCTTATATAAATCCAGCACAGACCTTTCACAGCTTCAAAAAAAAGTTGTGCAGGCATCCTATTTTTATGATGTTTGCAATTCTCAGTAGAGTTTGGTCAGGCACACAAGATTGTTTTTTCTGGTGCAGTCATGTATAGGAGCTATAAGTCATTTCATGATGCTGACATCAACTGAGATTTTTGAACCAGATTTCACAGTGAAAGAAGTGCAGATTTATGGTTTTCATTTCAGGAAATCTTTCAGATATTTTTGAGACTGCGTTCTTGGAATCACTTTCAGTTTAACTCATCAGTGGTTGAGTTGCGTTTATCCTCTGGTGCAGTTATTTTGATAAAAACAGGGCTAAAGATTTCTTTTGAAAAGGAGTTTGAATTTCAGTGTTTGACTAAATACATTCCTTTAATACAGGACAACACCAGTTTTAGCAAATAATACATTTCAACATGAATAGCCTCATGTTTTTTGGTGCAAGGAGAAAATGGAAGAGTAAGAGGAAGTTTCCAGTTCTGCTTAATGAAAGGCCAGGTTTTTGACTGATGTAAATTGGTACAGTTTTATTGACAGCCATGGAGTTACAGTGATTTACTTCAGTGAGTGATGTAAGTCCATGAATTGCTGTGTCTGGGCTTCTTAAACTGGCAATTTGTCGTGTGTGTTCACAAGTCCAAATCCTTTGCAGTGCTATTCTGGGCTTATGCAGAAGGGTGTGAAATGTCAAACTGAGTGTTTTTCCACTTGGTATTTTTCCAGATTTCTTTTGTGTCTCTGTAAAAATCTAACCATTAGCTCTGCCTTTTCAAGGACCTTTCTATCTGTGATTTCAATGAGGCGGTCAACTAATTATAGACTCACCAAAGAACAATTAACGTAATCCTAAGGATTTTTTATTTGGTGCCTGCAGAGCCTGGGTAACCATGCAGCAGATGGTTACGACACAAGCTTTGGGTTTGCATTTTTTTTCTAGGAGGGAAAAGCCTCGTGAAGGAGACACATTTAAAGATAGTCCCTTGGACCATAATAGGTCTGTGTGGTGAGTGTGTGACAAAATGCTGTGGGACAAGATGCTTGTAAATTAAAATATTAAAAAAGAATAAAGTCTGCGAGAGTTCTGGAGTCAATATGTAGTCTTCAGCTAATTTTGACTTTCTCAGCTCTTACTCAGCTCCGAGGTGCTGGCAATGACACACCATCTAAATAAGTGGTTCACAGTGCTACCACTGACACACAGCTGTGGTTGGGCAACCTTTGCCTGGTTTGATGATTTGCTACCTGGTCAGATCCAGTAGGTTCAGGCCTCAGGTTAGTCCTCATTAAAGTCAAGAGAAGAGTCTTTTAGGTGAAATAACAGAAGTTGAACCCCGTGAAACCTCTTCACTGTAATTTCAAATGAAATGTCTCTCTGTGTTTCTATGGCACAGATTTTTCTGATGCTTCCCAAAGAAGGTAAAGTTATATTCTATAATCTCTGGACATGCTGTCAGTTTAAGAAGCAGATGGCTCATGTATGGATTTACTTGAATTTCAATTCCTTTATCAGAAGGGCAAAGATTAAGCACTTCCAGAATATGCCTGTTGTAGTTCAGATGTTCCCTTATTTCAAAATAGTTGGTGAAGGGAGGGGATCTGTCAGTCTTACATGGAAAAAATAATCTTTCCATTCTTGAACTTCCATTCTTACCACTAGTCCTATTATTAGCCTATAATAAATAAAATAGTTATGAAGAAAAGGATACTATGGTGCTCAGTCTCCCCTCAAAAAATGGAATTCTGTATTAAAAAGAAATGATTCTCATTTCTTCTTTAAAACTGCCTTCTCTTTCAGACTTTCAAACTGGCTTTTGCATTAACAAAATATTGAGGCTTTTTTTTTTTTTTAAGGACTGTCATTTGCATAGGTGTCTTGAATAGAGAAGAATTTTATTAGTATCCTTCAGCTACTCTCATGCCAGTTGCTGGGAGATTCAGGGATATCTCATGATGTTCCTGTGTCTGGTGTTACACAGAGCCAGATGAGGCACAGAGAACTATGAGCCTTAGATGTTAAAGTGTGTTCAGGTTCATGTGCAACTCGCTGACTGCAGCTGCATCACCAAATGTTGGGTGCACAATATGTATCTGCCCCCAAACCACAGAACTACCTTTTTCCTCCTCTTGAATTTTTCTGCAGCTGTTTTAGAGCTTATGGAGAGAATTTTCAAAGTAATCTAAATTACTTCAGGGCATAGTCCTACTAACTGTAAATATTCATTAGGAAGCTTTGAACACATTAGTCACATTCTGCTGCTTTTAGGCTAATTTTTTTTCAAAGCTGATTATACAGTAACTTTTAGAGAATGTTAAACAATAAATAGGGGAAATGTGAAACCTAAAAATCTAATTTTCTTTTAGGTGAAAAAACAGGAAAGCATTAACTTCCCACAGGGATAAAAAGCCTAAAATTCTTGACTAAGCAGTTTTAATTCATTTCCTAAGTGGACTGATAGCTTGAGGAAAGATTTAGTAAGTCACTGAAAGCTTCATATACGTTTGCTTGATATAAATGGGATTTGCCAGAATAGATCTGGAACTGCACTGCTTTTCTGAAGAACCATTTTCCCTACCAATTTTCCCCCAATCACACCAGGCTGATGAGTTCTGAAAATACCCTTCTGCAAGCCAGGGAAGAGGAAGGAGTCAAGTACGAGCGGACCTTTGTAGCATCGGAGTTCATTGACTGGCTGATCCAGGAAGGAGAGGCCACGACACGGAGCGAAGCGGAGCAGCTCGGCCGCAGGCTCTTGGAGCACGGGATTATACAGCACGGTGAGAAATCTACTGCCAAGTAGTAAAAGCTACGCTTACTCTAGCACTTTCTTCAGCTCAGATCATGTGGAGGGGACCTTGTCTTCCTGATCACAGGTTCTAAATTATTTCAGACAGGAGTCTAAGTAACTTTATTTAGTAAAAGGTTGTCTTTTTCAAAAACACATTGTATTAGTTCTGAAAATACTTACTCAAATGCAGAATATGGCTGGAATTTGAAACTGTATAATAACAACTCAAGGATGTGGATGAAAATCAATACTCCTATACTTGTAGTAATTAACTTGTAGAACTTGCTATCTGCAATGTGTGTAATTGAGGTAAATAGATTTGTAAGGATCAAATAGGGATTAGAGCCATAAATAAGAATTCTGTATGCAGGATAAAAATTTCAGGGTCTGTGTATCTCCCTACTTGAAGGCAGAACAGACTATATGATGCCAGAAAAGCAGCTTTCCCTCTTGGCCATGTAGCAGAGTTGTTCTAGCATGTTTGGGCAAGAAAGAGGATGTCACTTTTGGTTGAAGTGTTATAGTATTTGTCCTGATGGTGCATCTTCTTCGAGGCAAGAATCAAATAGTTCTTCATGATCCAGTATAATGTGTCTGGCAGATATACCTTCACCAAGAAGTTCCTTCTGTTAAGGGTGGAGGAGACAGAGTTTTCCCTCTCTACTGCCTTGAGGGTTAGGAGATTAACACCCCTGGCACAAAACCCCATTTCACATGTTGTCATTATCTGTTCTCAGTGCACGTTGCCCTTCTGTGACCAGGCATTTTCCACCATAGAAATGGCAGTGCCTCTGGGAGCAGTGAAGGGGTGCCAGGAGATGACAACAGAATGGCAGAAGTTGTTACCTATGTTACTTAGTGCACAATAGGAAAATAATCAGATCCTGGTGGTCCAGGTGTTGTTGTATCAAACCTAATTCTGACAGAGAACAAACTGATGATATCAGCAAGCTGTTAGTACACAAGGTGATGGATTGTCTTGGTTGCTTGTTACTGTGTGAGAAAACCTAGTTTAAATGAATTGAGAAAAATGGGCATGTAAGTGGCTTGCACAGGTCTGTCATGGTTCTAATCCTGTTCGTGTTAACTTGCAATTACTAGGAGATGCTTCTGAATGTTTACAGTGATCAGCTTCCAGTTCTATAATTACTCCTGTACTTCCTATGATTTATAGGGTACCAACTGCTCAGAGCTTGATGGACAGGAAAGGTATGCCACCCCTCCTCTTTACAGCAACAATGATTTCATTCCTATTTTTACCTGAACATTTTCTGTGTATTACATATGTGGTAAATTTTCCCTACTGTCCTGGGGTCCCAAACCAGGATGCTTACAAAAAAAAAGAAAAAAAAAAAAATAGGAGTGAGATTTATGCTGATACAGATGTTTTTACAGAGAAAATAGTCAGGGCTTAATATTTGGTGCAAAGCTGGGTTTTCTTAGCTACTGAAATTTTTGCAGAGCTAAGAAAGTCAGGATGTGGCTTTTCTTGCAGATCAACCATTGTTTCATTAACTAAGGCAAATGCTCACCAGGGCATGTTTGCAGGGAAATAATTTTGCCCCTGTCAAGCCAGGTTTCGGGGTCATTCCTTAGTGACACTGGCCCTACTCCTCTATGGATAGCCTTGGCCATTCTGCAGGTTTATCCCCTGCCCATCGTTTTCTTGTAGTCAAGAGCATGTGCAAAGCGCCCTCTTAGAAAGAGATTTGAAACTCATTAAGTAAAGACAGGGTTCTGGGAATTAGTTGATTGCTGAGGAAGTGGTCTTCTCACTTGTCCATACCAGGTCATTGCTGCAAGGTATTGTCGTCTTCCTCACCCAGTTTTTAATAAAAACAAACATAACTGAGTGGAGATTTCACAAGGACTTGATGGGGATGCTGGAAGTAGAGTAAAACTGAGTGGTGTTCTTGAGATTTACCTTTTACGAGTGAAAATGCTTTGTGCACACTTTCTCCTTTGTGAAAGGAGATTTCATTCATTTCACTGCAATTTGTCCAGATAACATTAGGAATATTGATGAAAAAGTACTGGCAGAATTAAGACAGAGTTGGTTTGAGGTTCATCTTAGCTACTGGATATGACCTTCAGTGTGCACATTGAAGGTTCTTGTAATGCTGGCTTCCTCTAAGAAGGGAGTTCGAAATGAGAACTTCCAGTACAGAATTAGGGATATAAACTATAAAACAGCAGGAGAGGTATTGTCTCCCCAACACCCTCCCACCCAACTTACGGAGTCCTAGATCCAATTAAAAAACAAAAGAAAGCTATTTTTCTGTGTCTTAGTACCATAAATTATTTCACCAGACTGTGCTTCCTTTGTTTTGTCTCTCATCAGCAGTATCAAAATGTTACTTGACACTAATTGGCATCCTTGTTGGCAGAACCAGCAGAAAGATTCTTGACTGAACAGGAGTGGAGAATAAAACATTTCCTATCTTAAAGGCAGTCTTTTTCTAGCAGTATTGTTTGATATCCACAATATGGAATAAAAGAAAACTTGCTGTATTATTCTGATGAAGTATTTATTACTCCACCTAATGCGATGGAAAGTAATAGAAATAATTGCATCAAGTTGCCAATCTCAGTAGTAGTTTTCCAGCCACAACTGAATTACGCAATGTCTTTTTGCTAATACTGACTTTCATTTCAATTACTCAGACAAGCTGTATTCTGCAGCTGAGGCACTGTATTCAAAATGGCTTCCTGAAACATTTTTCTTGTCTTTAATTGGTCAGATGCAAACCAGGTTTCACACAGGAAACAAACACTGATGTTAATTTTAAAAAGGAAAACAGTAGTCTAAGAGGAGTTGTGTAAACACTGCAAAAGCATTGAATTCTCAGTTTTGAAATAATCTTCCTGGATTGGACAAATGTAACTATACACATTTCCCCTACTATGCATGAAAATTATGAAATGTACTTAAGTGCTGAATTGTTTCCTGCCAAAATCTCACTGGCCCACAGAAACCACTGAGATTAGCTCCATTGGTTAGAGCGTGGTGCTAATAATGCAAAGTTGTGGGTTTGATCCCCATATGGGCCATCCACTTAAGAGTTGGATTCAATGATTCTTGTGGGTCTCTTCCAACTGAGAATATTCTGTGAAATCATAACCCAGAAACCACCATTTTCACAAATAGGACCCAGATCTCTTTTCCTGTGTATTGGGGCCCCCATGTACTATGGAATAAAGCCCCCATAAGTAGCAGGGAATTATGCATTTTGCATTTCTTGAAGGCTGATGTTGGGATTGTAGTTACCAGTAGTTACTTGGCCTTTGTGAACACTGATGGCCTTCATACAGAATGTAGGAATAAAGACTGTGGGAAGAATTAGAAGTTTGGTGATATATATACAATAAAGGCAGGGACAGAAGGTGCACAGAACATATTTCTCAGTTGTAGAAAAGCCCATTTCTAGTATGCTGAGGTATGTAGAGCTTGGTAATATTAGTAGATATGACTTTTCTCCAGGAGATTGGATCTTTCTTAGTTCTTCATATGGGCATGGTGAGACAGATTAGCTACTGAGGTCAAAATTTATATGTAGCAGGAGAAGAAATTCTCTGCCAGCTCCCGGGTAGATCAGGCCAAAGCAAGGATGGTCTGGGGGCAGGCAGAGGACAGTGTGAGCATGTGTAGTTACAGCATTTTCTTATTCTGGAAAACAGAGATACTGAGATGTCCAAGGACAAAAGAGGGCCTTCACAGAGCTCTTTATGGAGTCATTTTTG
This sequence comes from Poecile atricapillus, assembly GCF_030490865.1. NCBI lineage: Eukaryota > Metazoa > Chordata > Aves > Passeriformes > Paridae > Poecile > Poecile atricapillus. The sequence goes on from NC_081250.1 coordinate 140,714,618, forward strand.
GCTCATACTTGCTTATAGGTCTTGCTGAAGAACTTACCCTGCACCTGCAGCCACAACAGCAAAGCACTGCTGACATGACAACCAGAGTCTTCCTGTCCCTCCTCCAAAGACTCATTGGGTATGAAAGCTTGAGGGATGGAGAAGCATCTGCCTGCCTTGCAGAAATTTTTAAAGTCTGGAATCTCCAGTGATAAATAGTTTAAATTTAAAATCTGGTTAATACTGTTAAGAGAAACCAGTGCTGTCTTAGGATAACACCTACAACATGCAGGATGAATATTTGCATTTCTTCCAGTGCAACAACCAAACCATAGCTCATTCATGCATTTCAATATATTTTGGAATGTCAACACACAGGGATTGCCTTGTACCACAGATGTACAGTGTATGCTGCCAGTTAAGCCTGCAAGAAATGGGGGCCTGAGCAGGAGAACTGGTCTTCTCATGCCAGGTCACATTCTGTCTCTTTTGTTGTTGGGGTTTCCCAAGCTGCTGCTGACCTTCAAGTCCATGTGCTTGGTGTAATTTCTTCCCTGACATGCCCCAGCACCTTCCCTGAGCAGTGACCACAGCACGGTTCAGCATGAAACATTTTGCATGGCGGTCTCCTCTGTTCCAGGGGGTTGGTATGCGGATTTCCAGACTCAGAACAGCAGCAGAATAGGTGTGGTGAGGCTTTGCTTTCCTGAATGATTGAGGGGTGTAAGAGTCTCTTTCAGAGATGACAGCCTAACAGCTGTCTTCTTTGGAACGCAGCGTCTGCCTAGACTTCAGTAAAGCCTTTGATACTGTTTCCTGTGGCATTCCAAGAAACTGTGTTCCCATGGTGTGGATAGGTGTGCTTTTCACAGGGAAAAAAATTGGCTGGATGGCCAGGCCTGGAGTATTCCCCAGGGCTCAGTACTGGGGCCAGGACTCATTACTGGGGCCAGTCCTCTTAATTATCTTTATTAAGGAGATCTTTATCAAGGGACCAAGGGCAGCAAAGGTGAATTTTTGGATGGTACCAAGTTGGTTGGGAGTATTGATCTTCTGGAAGGTAGGAGGGCTCTACAGAGTCTTGAGTTTTGAGTGATGGGCCAAGGCCAATGGTATGAGGTTCAACAAGACCAAGTCCTGGGTCCTGTACTTGGGTCACAACAAATCCATGCCATCCTACAGGCTGGGGAACAGTGGCTGGAAAGCTGCCCTTGGAAAAGGACCTGGGGGTGCTGGTCAGCAGTGGATGAACATGAGGCAGTGCGTGCCCAGGTGGCCAAGAAGGCCAATGGCATCCTGGCCTGGATCAGGAGCAGTGTGGCCAGCAGGACCGGGGCAGAGATTGACCCCCTGTGCTCAGCACTGGTGAGGCCACACCTTGAGTGCTGTGTCCAGTTCTGGGCCCCTCACTACACAAAGGACACTGAGGGGCTGGGGTGTGTCCAGAGAAAGACAGCAGAGCTGGGGAGGGGTCTAGAGCACAGGTCTGATGAGGAGCTGCTGAGGGAACTGGGGATGTTTAGCCTGGGGGAAAAGAAGCTCAAGGGAGACCTAATCAATCTCTACAACTCCCTGAAAGGAGCCTGTGGCCAGGTGGGGTTGGTCTCTTCTCACAGGTAATAACTGACAGGGCAAGAGGAAAAGGCCTCAGGTTGCACCAGGGCAAGTTTAGGTTGGGTATTAGAAAAATTTCTTCACTGGAAGGGTTGTCTAGAATTGGAACAGGCTGCCCAGGGAAGTGGTGGAGACACCATCCCTAGAAGAATTTAAAAGATGTGTAGATGTCACACTTAAGGACATGGTTTACTGGTTAACTTGGCAGTATCGGTGAATGGTTGAGCTGCATGAACTCAGAGCTCTTTTCCAACCTGAATGATTATATGATTTCATCAGTGCTAAGATTTTTTGATGGTAATAAATATGTTGTAAGATGTCTTAGACATGGTATCAGTATATTTGGCCTCCACCCTGCTTTAAAATACCTTTCAACTTTAGAAATTTTACAGAGATAATTGCACTTGATCAGACCTGGTGTGTTCCAGGTAGACACATGTTCTGCTGGCTTAGCACAGAAGCAGGTGCTTATCTCCTTTCAAGAGTTAATTCTTTATCTGCAAACTCCACTGTATAAATTACTTTCGGAGATGAAAACAAACACTTTGTAGTGACTTAGTGAGAACAGTAAATGTTGTCACGTGCTATGTCCCTGTCTCTGCAGGAAAGTCTTACATCTATATTTAATTTTCCCTATTCTTTGCAAGGACTCTGTACCTTTTTACAGAAGAATTTTCTTTGTGAAGATGATCAGTGCATTTAGTTTTAAGCATCAAGACACGTGATGCAATTGAAAGTTTGTTATAATTGTAGAAGTGGATTAAATATCTAACAAAGTATTATTTCTCTTGCTTTTGTTGAAAAACTTTCCTTCTCTTCTAAAATTGATGTGAATAATGAAGTATGTGTTGCTATATTTACCTTACATGTCTGACTGCTTATGATTATGATTCAGTTACAAAGTGAAAATTTGACATGTATGTGAAATGTACTCCTTCTTAATTCAAGATTTCTCTTTGGAACCTCCTTCTTGGAAATATCAACTGCAGATAGCAGTTTACAAGTATCAGTGAAGCATACCATAAATCCTTGACTTAATTGATCATAGGCTTTCTTCTCCAAAATCAACACCTATATTTTTTAAAACAATTTTTCTATTTGATCTAAAACCTGAATCACATCAGCCTTTGGATATATCCAAGCTTTCATTAGGCTAAAAATGATAAAACATCATGTTTTTACAGATGATGCCTTGATTTATCTCAGTAACACAAGCCTTCAGTTGGTCTATGATGTCTTGCAACCCAACTTTGTTTTTATTGTAAGTCCTGTTACCCCCGTGCTGATGCCAGGCAGAAGCACTCAGGTTTTTGTGTGGCAGCTCTTCCCTGGCAGTTCCTGTGCATAGGGACAGTAACCTCACCCATAGTAATTCAGCTGCTTCTGCTAAATCTGGAGACCACTTTTAATATTTTTAATGATTTTGCCCTTGTAAGAAGTCAAATAATAAGAACTTCGTATGTAATTGTATAAACACCCAGCTCCTTAGTTTGTCAGCTTCTCATTGTGCTCTTCTTGCAGTTGTCTTTATCTACAGTGGGAATGGATTTGGATTTTGAAAGAACCACATGCTCTATGCTTTATGTAAATAACATATGAAAAATTCTTTTCATATTAACTATTGAGTTTTATTTTTCTGACAGAGAATGGGTTTCAGTTTTTAACAGCTGCAGCAAAAAAAAAAAAGAGATACCCAGATGGGCCTTTTCATCTTCTGCTTGCTTCCCTTGCCACAGACTGTACTTTCCATACTTTATTTGGAAGCAAAGAAAAGCAGTTGGCTATGTTCTGTAAACTTACTAAATTAAAGATGATAAATCCTCATATACAAACCAAAAAGACTGCTGAAATGTGTGTGATTCAACACTGGCTTTTCATGCTAAAGTAATATGTATTTGAAAATATACTGCAAATAGATGGCAAACTGGCTGGAAAGACAAAATGTATATAGAAACATTTATCTGCATGTCTATTTTAAGGCAGCAGAAATAACATGTTACATGATCAGAACATACCACCTTAATAGGATACTCTGAATTTCAGTTCCCAAGGAACATTTGACAGTTTTCTACTGTAATCCTCAGGATTACAACTTTAAAGACAGTATAAAAGTTGTTTAGACTCTTTTTTTGAGTACATGAATTTACTACAGTTCATTGAAACAGCTCAGAAAGCCCTCCCTAGTTATACCTCAGAGTGCTGTAGTTATAGCACAGCTTTTTTTTCTGGACCTACTTACAGTTCCAGGACCTATTTATTTCTGGACATGCTTACTGACTTCACCCTTATTGGGATGAGCTGGAGCAGCTCTCTTTTGTATTGCAGAGACAGAATCTGCCTTGCAGTTTTATACAAGGGGATCAGTGGAAACAGGAGCAGTTCAAGCTTAGATCCATTGTCTGTTCAAAGTGAATTCCTTGTAATCCAAATAGGAAAAAAAAATACAATTTAGCACAGCTGCACTGCTGAGAGTTTAACATGATGGTTGAATACATGCACAGGTGGGCTTATCTATGGTCTGTGTAGCATATAAAAATTCATAAAAGATGGAAATGCAAGTGTTGTGTTTATGTAGTGCAGGGAATCCAAGACCCAAGATGCAGGGCCCTGTTCTCACTGAACATCTGTAGTCTCTCCCTGGATTTGTGGGAGATCCAAGCAGGTGGAATTCATCCATGTGTAAAAGGAAACTAATCTGAATAGGTGCCATGATTAAAATGCATTTGCAGTGCCAGATTAGCAGAAAAACAGGAAGGCTTTGAGAGGAGTGGGAAAAGCATTGTCCGGTGCTGACTAACGTGCCAGTTGCTCTCCTCCAGCCGCACGTGTCGGTGCAAGGCAGAGTGGAAGAGCCCAGGAGTGGCTGGGGAGGTGGGCAGTGTGGGCTGAGGACTGGCTGGAAGCTGTGCAGCCACTCTGGGCAGCTCTCAGCAGCTGCTGGTGTTTGCCAAGCCCACGGACTCGCCGCTGCTCCCTGAAAGCCAAAGTGGACACACACTTCCAGTTTCTCTGGCAAGGGACCAAAACTGGGCTGGCCAAAGGCCTGAGGCACAGAGGGGGCTGGCTCAGCAAGCTGTGTGCTAGCCATAGACAGAGGCATTTTTTTAAGGAACTCGTATTTTGTATGTTGATTTGTTTCCTTCCCTTTTAAACACTGGTTCTGCTTTGGAGAGGGGAGCAAGAAAGCAAAATGACATGGAATGGGAGCCAGACCCTTCCCTAGGCACACTTTGGGTGCAGGTGGAAGCAGCTCCAGCTGTGCTTTCCTTCAGATAACCCCCCAGCCCCTGCCAGCCCCCGCAGCCTGTCAGTGTATGTCTCATCATCCTGCATTTGCTCTTGGTGTGACATTGCTCTTTTGGGGTAATACCCTGCCACTCCAGAGGTCAAAACTGATACAGTCATCTGTGACTTGCTATATGAAGGCACAGACTATTGCAGCCAGTCACAGTGAAAGTCTAGAATGATCTCCTGCAACTTCCAACTGCATTTCACATCATTTTAATAGAGGAAACTACCTCATTAAAAAGATAAAGTGTACTTTTGAATAGACTGGGGCTGCTGCCTTGTGCAGTCAAAGACTTGGAAATGTGTTGTGCTCTGCTGGAAAGAGTTCAGTGCTGCTTTTGACTTTAAGTGGAGAAAGACATGACATATCCACACTGAAAAATCCATACACCCTGCTTTTTTAGCCTCTTCCTCTTAACCCTAGCGCAAGCACACTCTCACACAAACAAACACACTTCAATGTGTCCTCTGCTCTCTTGAGAAAAGCTGCTCATCTGGCTCCTCGTGGAACTTTGATCTCCTTCCCACTGCTCGCTCAACGTGGAACAGCCGTTCCCTGGCTCCAGCCACGAGCTTGCTTGGTGACAGTGTTGTTTCTGGGGAAGTGCAGAGCAGCTGGAGTGCCTCACTGGACATGTCCTACTGGGGACTGCAGCTTTCAGCTGGTAGAAAACATTAATCACCACAGTGGAGATGTACACAGATTATCAGCGCTAAAAATCATGGGAAATTGAAGTGGTGGGAGGGATTTGGGGGAAAAGCCAGTTATGAAAATGGCCTGATTTTTCAGGCATGAGTCATACCATTTATTAAAATAGGCTTTTGTACTTTCTAAAGCTTCCTCAGTTCTGTGAAATCAGTGTAAAGCTAATATTTCTATCACTGCTGTGCATCAGCCTCCTTGAAAAAGTGGAAGAGAAAAGGCTGTTTGAGCTCCATGCAGATCCTGGGATTTTATGTCAGAACCAGAAGCTGAAAGAAGATTTGCATGGATGTTGCTATTTATATTTTATGTATCTGAACAGAAACTGCGAAGCAGCCAGGAGCAAGAAGCACCAAAGCTGCGACATTAAGTGCTCCCAAAAAGAGATCTAAAATAAATATTCTGATTTTTCTCATCTCATCATTCTCATCAGTAACATAAATGGTGGATGACCAGCTAAAATCCTTGCCAATGAAATTTTCAAACTCTAGGGATAGATGAGACAGTAAACCAATAATTGAACTCTATTAATTAAATGGTCATTACCCCAAAAGTTATGGTTTTTTGTATAGCTGATGGTATAACCACAAGGCAATGCATCTAGGAAATGAGAATACAGGGTCCATTTGCTGCTGTGGAGCAGTGCTGTGTAGGGAAAGGAGGATGTGCAGGGCACAAATTATTCCCATTTTATGCTATTTGTGCAGTACAGTGCAGTTGTAATGGTGGGCCTGAGATGTACAAAAAGAACAACAGCCAGTAAGAAAAGGGGAGGGAGGTTGTAATTGTAGGCATGCAATTCTGATAAATGGATTTTTAGGAAAGATAAATTCTGAAGAGGAGGGCTAAAAAAGGACAGAATTTAGGGTGTAGTATTTATTGAGTTGATTTGAGATATGTTTGAGAGTTGGCTTAATCTCTTCACAGATTTCTTTGCAAAGATTTTTGACCAGATCGTACATAACTTTCTGATGAAGGTGTGACAAAATCCAGGGATTAGCAGCTAAAGTTAAGAAAATTCAGCTTTGAGTTGTTTATTTTCTGGAAGGGCAAGTGACTGAAGGCTTGAACAGCTTGTAAAGGGAAGATTAAAGTGGTCAATAAATGCCTTAAAATATGAGCAAATTAATTTTTTTGCAAGATTAAAAGATAATTGTTAAATTCTGTTTCTGGGAAAAATTCTGTGGCCTGTATATGTGGGAGATTAGACTGGTGGGTTGTGACCCTACCTCCAAAGTTTGACATCGGTGAATATGTGCTAGTGTTGGTGCCTTTCCTTCCAGGACAATAAATGTTCTTGTGTACTTTTATGGTTTTGAGTTTTCCAGTCACCATATTTTTCTTTACTCTCTTCAGTGCATTTCTTTCTGTTGCATAAGGTGCACATTGTAACATGAACATGTTGCCACCTGAACAGCTGTGAATTAAATTGCAGCCAGAAACATGAAGTCACCCCACCTTGCTCTTTGCGTCACCCTCATAATGTACAAATGCAGGTCCTGACACTCATCAGCCACAGCTTGACTGTTAAAGACAAACTGAAATGGATGCCAGTTTGCTGTTCTATGCTGCACCATGAAGGGCAGTGAACTAGTTCAGGAGTAGTAATGTTAATCCCTTTCTAGAGCAGCAACTTCCATGAGAGATACCTGGAGCAAGAACCTTGTCAGCTGCCACAAGTTTGTCTGCTACTGCCTCTGAGTCAACTCCCAGAGGTAACAACCTCTAAATTACCTTTAAAGAAACTGCTCCTGGACAAGTCTGTGCAACCCTCTCAGCATTCTGCCATCAGTTTGGAAAAGCTTTTCACTCCCACTTTTCTCTGCTGCTTGCAGCAAAGTGTGGGCTGCTAAAGCAGTTGAGCTGAGCACCCGTGACTGCACCTGAACCACTCACCCAGCAGCTACCAATGTAACAAACCCAACCTTCTGTGTGTGCTCTGCATCCAGCATTCAGGGAGCTGTGATTTACCAAGGATAAGGGCAAGTTTCTGGCTCTTGCTTAAAGTCAGCCACTGCACCCAAGGAGTGCTTTCAGAGGCAGCCAGCACCCACATCTGCCTCTCCCTCCTCAACCTCTTCCTTCTGATCTGTGGTCTGGAAATTCCATTTTCCACACCTTTCCAGATACAGTCATCCTTAGGCAGAGTCACAGCCTGGACATTTAATCACAAATCATGAATTAGTCAGATGACTAAAAAAAAAAGAGCCCCATGAGGCATGGTAGTAATTTTGGTTAGAGTCTTTATTTGATGATGTATGAACAAGGAGGCAGTCTGAGCTATATTGCTCCTATTTGTATTTTTAGCTTCTTTTTAAATATGTAAAAAATTACATGATGTTACAAATACATGATATGTGAACTATCCTTAGAAATAAGGAGGTTAAAATAGGAAAGTCAAGGAGCATGCCAAATTCTATTCTGATGGTATGTGTCCTAAGTATTTTGGCTGCAAATCCTTTGTTGTGTAAATCATATACAAATATTCTTCAGCATACATACAGTCACTGGACTTAGCTTTTCCACTTGCACTCATTTATTGTATAAAAATTTACCTTCTATGGACTGAAATAGTTACTGCAGAGATTATTGGCTTCAGTGGAAAACCTAAGCCTTGCTGTTTTAAGTCTATAAATATTACAATATTTAATTCAAAACATGTATTGTTGTCATAAATATGTTCAGTATTGTGGCATAAAAATGTTTACATTATCTAGTTTCATGGTCAGTAATTCTTGAATTTCAGAGTGCTTGACAATGTCTGTAGCATGAGTGTATGTTTATATCTGATTGTCATAATTTCTCATTACTGTCAGAGCACTTAAGTTAATGACACAAACAACAGAATAATTCTAGTTAAAAACGGTGGCATTGTAATATTTAACTTGGCTCAGAAACCCTACTGATATTTCTTACATTGTGAATGGCTGGCCATAGCAGCTCTATTTCCAAGGAAGCATTTGTGGAGCCCTCTTTCATTTAAGATTATGAATCACAATAGTGCTGAATAAACAGAGCTTGCCTTTTTAAGACTGAATTTGAGATGGCCTCAAAAAATCTATTTTGTCTTTAAATTAGGTTATTCTAATAATGTGGTAAGATATTGATAGATATTGCTACTTTTACTTACCGTGTCAGTGATCTTAAAATGAAACTGTTAGCTGCAAACACCTACGTACTAACTCTGCCTCTGATAGCAAATCCTTTGGGGGAACGTAGGCAGATTGCCAGATCTCTCCTCCTCTACTTCCGTTCTTCAAAAATAGTGAGTGTCAAATAAGTGTTGTTTAATAGTATTGCATATGATATGTATCCAAAATGGGGAGCACAGCAGGAGTGTGTGCCTGTGAAAATTAATGTGTCAGAACACAGCAGGGAGTTAACTTGTGATGCTAAATTGGACTAAACAAAGCCATTTTGCATCCCTGAGGACGCAACAGATTCAGCATCCAAAGGAAGCAGACAAAAGCCAGGTGGCACTGGCTCTTCCAAAGATCTTTGACAGAACCAGGCAATCTAAGGGATGCTTTACAGCCTACGCCACACGACTCTGGGGCAGATGGCCTGTGGGGCAGCTTGGGCACCAGCATGTGCAGTTCAGAAAGTTCCTGTGCTGATTATTCCTTGTGTCCCAAAGGTAGAAGTGCATTTGTATAGACAGTGGTTTCCCTGACAGTGACCCAGGCAGGCAAGGGACATGCTTCTTTGCAAGATGGTCTGACCTCATAAGGCAGTTTCTGTACCCACACAAAAGACGGTGCCCTCGGGATCATATCTAGGACTGGAATCTTCCTTATTGTCTGGGTGACTTGACATCCCTGAAGAGGGTGACTGGACTGGACTTTTTCTTCTTTGAGGTTATTTCTTCAGCTCACAAACATCAAATGACTTATTGGCAGATTATATGTGAATGCAGCCTATTTTGCAAGGTGTGGTGTAGTTCTGTAGCTCCATAAAGAGTAACCTGAGACACAGGTTCAGAAGGGATGAGAGCAAGAAATACTGTATTTAGGATGAGAATGAAAGGAAAGCAGGCCAGCAGGGCTCCAGGCTCTGGATCTTGTGTAGCACCTTGGACTCTGCTGGTTTTTGGACCCATGTGTTGGGCAGAGGAAAGAGCGAGGTAAAAGTTCTGTGTCTGCAGTAGGAGGCCAAGTGACTGAGACATAATCATTGACTGACCTCAATGCATACCTGTGGTGTTGTTTACACTTTACACATAAATATCTATAGCCCACCAGTTTTTATAATTCAATATTGCAAGAAATGCAATTTATAAACTGGGAAAATCCAGAGTCTGGTCAACTGTGAGAAATTATTTCTGTGGAACGTGATCACAGAAGCTGGGTGAAAATGGAGAAAAATGCTGCCAAGCACCTACTGCAGCTATTTTAATTGCTGCAGTACTGATGCAGAGAGTACTCCAGAGAGCTTTCCTGCAATCAGGACCTGCAGGAGCCAAAGCACTTTCAGGACCTGGCACAGAGCTCCATCCAGCTACTGTGTTTTTCATCACAGCATCGGTGGTAGTGAAGGCGTAGATGTTATTCTTGTACGCTGGGGGTAGGCTTGGTGCTCCTGCTCTGACCCCAGCAGCCTGGGGTTTGCTCTCAGTGTCAATACAGGTTGCAATTAAGGTTTTTGTTCATTATGTACGAAATTACTTTTGGCCAGGTGCCTGTTCCCAAACCTTGTGTGTCCGTGCAAGGGGGGGAAGTGGCCTGCAGGAAATGTCTGGGACACAGTGTCTGTGGTGAACAAGACAGAGGAAATACACAGGTCTTGATTCTTTGCTGCCCTGTAGCTCTGAACAAGGTAGCTGGACAGAAGTCCCAGGGGCTGCCCTACACTGATGAATTTACACAAAACTTGATGTAAGGAGCTAAGTCTGGTCTGTAGCAACCAGCAGCAGCAAGAGACATACAGTGTTAGACCATTATGCAACCTGTCAGAGAGGTAATTCTATTACTCTCTCTATATTCTATTCTATTTCCACTGGACAATAAAAAGTGCATCTCATTAATCAAAGTAGTGTAAAAGATTCTTCTCAGAATTTGCCACAACAATTCCTAGTTTGTTTTTGCTGCTATAAAGGGTGTATATTGGAGCCACCTGTGTGAAGGTGACCACTTTCCTCCTCTTGCTGAGGCTGCACAGGGGAAGAGGAGAGCTCTGACCATTGCATCCTTAAAGCAAGGTCTGTAGTGCACAAATTGCACATGGGTAGGCTTGGATTTCTTTCTATGCCTACCAGGCATAGACTTTGTATCCATTTCTTTTCCTAGTGTCCAACAAGCACCATTTTATGGACAGCAAGTTGCTCTACCAGTGCAGAATGAATTTCCGGCGGCGACGGCGATTAATGGAGCTCCTCACTGAGAAATCTCGCTTGATGCCAGAAAGCCATGACAGCCCATTTTGCCTGCGCAAACAGAACCATGACAACAGGAAACACACCAGTTTTCTCTCAGGTGACTCATTAATTATATACTGCTGTTTGTAGAGTGACTCCATGGAGTGTTAAAAAATTGGTTTTGGACAAGGGGTTTCGGTGTTAGAAAAAAATGCAGGGCTGAGTATTATATATCCCTCTTCACAGGGATTGTCCATTCACTCATTTTACCAAACCTGTAGCTCCTTGGGGTGTACCTGTATCAACATCATTTCAGATGCTAGTCCAAATTTGGGGTCCATGTTTAAACTGAACTGGTTGAAGTCCTCCAAACTCAAAGTAATTTGTCATACATGCTATGGGGAGTTTTCAAGAAGATTAAAGTGAGGGGAAAGAGCCCTGCAGCATTTTTGTACAGTAATAACTAGGAAGTACTGAAAGAAGGGGAAGGAAAACTGGAAAAACATTCCCTATGTTGAAATGCCTCTTAGAAGACACTGCAATGGGAGCAGTTCAGCCATCCTGTTAGTTACAGCATTACTCTCATGCAGTGACTCTTCTAACAGTGTAGGGATGCACTAACCCATTCCCAGTGTTGTCAGTGAAAACATGGCTTGTTGCTGTTTTTTTAAAAAAGAAACAGAAGAACAGCTTAATAACTGGTACCGGCTCCCTTTCTCTGTTTTCTCTCTGCTTGCAGTGAGTCCCACCAAGGAGATAAAGATCGTGTCGGCAGTGCGGAGGAGCAGCATGAGTAGCTGTGGCAGCAGCGGGTACTTCAGCAGTAGCCCCACGCTCAGCAGCAGTCCCCCTGTGCTCTGCAACCCCAAATCTGGTGAGCACCAGCATGGCTTACAATGCACAGCAGCCAGGGTACAGACATCTCTGTGGGGAGAAGGCAATGTGAAGAATGCCTATCATTACGCCTAAGCCTCTGTTTCCAAGAATACATTAAAAATTCACAGTGTCACAGGTTTTGTAGGCCAGAGGGAACTATTATCATCTTCTAGCCTGAAGTTCTGTTGAACAGAAGCCAGACATCTGCCTCCAGTAATCTCTACGTCAAGTCCATAATTGTGGTTTGAGCTGCAGTTTATCTCTTAGGACGATGTGCAGTCAGAGGCCTAGATTTGCCTCTTCACTGCCAAGCTCTGAACCAATTCAAATCTCCTCCTAAAGACATTCTTTTGGTGCAAGTCAGAGGAGAGTTTAACTATCCAGTGACTGCTTGAGCTCCAATGGAGTAACACTTCTCAGAAAACAGCATGCTCTAAAAAAACTGAGGCAGCATTGTTTCAGCCTGTCAGAGACCATTTGAACATTTTAATTTGTTTTAAGTCTTACACTGGTCTGTTTCAGAAGGTAGAAGTAGTGTGGAAGCTTATTTTCCTTTTGAAAGGATTTCCTATCCCACGCCGGAAGGTTAAACACACCCATTCTTCCACAGTTCACTTAAAATTGTTTCTTACTGTACATCTGGGAAGGGAAAAACAGACCAAGATACATATTGTTTCAGCCTCTCTGTTTCCCTCAGAAATAGCCCTGAATATCAAACAGGGCCCCTGCTTCCCTTTGAGCTCCTTATTATTTCAAATTCACCAAGTCTCTGCCAGTGGTGTGGGGAGTAGTGTACAGCAAGGGAAGGCTTCAGTGGATATGTGTAATCTTTGTTTTCAGAGGGATGCTGGCATTTGAAGCAATTACAAGAGAGTGCCTCAAGCACTAGGTGAATGCTGTTCAAAGCGTTGACCATTTACTCCAGAGATGAGTGAGCTAAAGTGCGTTTCATTCCTGCTGTGCAGAGCGGCCATCAGAAAGGGAAGGATATTTTCCTTCTCTCTTCTTTTAGCACATTTCCTTCTCTGCTTAAGCTCTGCTGGGAATTCAGTATGAAGCTCTGAACTAAAATAATTGGAAGGACTCAGTAGGATTATATGCTCATAACCCCTCCAGCAGACCTGCTGCCCAGCAGGGGAAATGCTGTCAGTTCTAGTGGCCATTGCATCCTCAGGGTGTGTTGCTGTTGGGTGTTCAGCACCACCTACCAGTATGCTCACCCCTTCATGCAAGGGGCTTGCCCCTGTATCATAACAGTATCATGTTTTGGCAGAATATCTCTCAGGTATGTTTTCCAGAAATGCTCTGGTAGCTTTTGTATGGGTAGCTCTTTGTCCCCAGTACATTAATTGCATCCTGGAAAATTTTCTGGGACAGATAAAACAGCATTCATGTGCTATCCATAAATGTGTGTGTTATCTGAAGTATGCCAACTATTCTGTTCATTTACAGTTCTGATTTTATATGAAGTGTCAGGCCATGAGTAGTGAGAACAAGTTTATTTTAATGCAGCTGATTACACAACACTGGAAGAAAAAGAATAGGCTGACGTTGCTCTTGCATAAATTTTTTAGAAGAAATTTTCCCTTAGGACTAGTTTTCAAGCTGTGAATAGCTTTAACAGACTCATATTTGAAAGAGGACAGCAGTGGGCTTATAAACAGACTGGTTTTTAAGAATTATACAATTACTGGCAATGTAGGGTTATTTCTCCCAGAGCACAAGTACAGATCCGCATGTCAGCTTGCATAGGTTAACATAAGGCTGTCAGATGTAAATGTTACGAGGAATTCTTAATCCTCTGCTGACTATAAGGAGACTTTGTTCAGAAATAGCTTCCTGCTATCCAGACCCAGAGTGTGTTGCTGAACTACATGCTAATGAACACAAGGCAGAGGTGTATTTGTTGTAAGATGAGCTCTCTTGCAGGCAAACACTTAAAAAACACCCAGGTCATGACTTGACCAATCATGTAGAAAAACAATCATCAAACAAAAAAGAAAAATTCTGGAGGTCTAATGAAGGGAGGCACGTAAGAGAGCTCTGCATGGATGATTTACCTGATTCTGACTTGTAAAATGAGCACAGTCGTTCAGGTTTTTTCACATTGACCAGACATGCTCTGCAAAGTATAACAGTGACTAAATGACAGTTCATCAAAATGCATGGGAAAGTAAAAAAAAAAAAGTATTGGTTTTTCTGCTAGAATTCTCCCTGCTTCCATGAATGTCATTAAGAAATTCAAGAATGTCTTCAAATACCATCTGTGAGAAATTTTGTCTCCCACCTGTGAAAAGACAGAGACCGTCAAAATTATATATCACTAAAAGAAAAACAGCCATAATATTAAGGGTGAAGCAGACAAATGGGTTGAACAGCATATATCTTTATGTTGTCCTTTGTCTGTGAAGCATTTATGGACAGATAAAAAATGGTACACAGGATGGTATTGATTTGATCTGGCAGAACTTCAAATTTAATTTATTTGGAGGAAAATGATGCCATTACATAGGAAGGCAATGGGGACCTACAGAAACTTACTGCTATTTCCTTTCATTTAAAATCCCAAACACCTGTAGGTTACCTCATCTGTCCCTGGATAAGATGGGAGTTACAGGTCTGTGCCTACAGTTGCAGAAATCTCTTGAGATAATTCCTCACCCTAGCAGGATTTTCTTGCTATTCAATTCTGTGATTCAAACACAAAGCAGATGAAATAGCAGAGAGCACCCAACAAGCACACAGTGAGTTGTGAAGGAAAGCTGCTCTGTGCCAGGAAGGTTGGTCACTTGTTTCAACACTGGACACAAGAAAAGCCACTTTGGTTTTTTGTGATAGTGTTTAGGAGATTTTGATTGCAGACAACAGTCTTTTGGCTAAATCCCTCAGTTTTCCAAAGATCTCATCATTTATACTCAGAATTATTCTGCAGGCTTTTCCTTGGTTCTCTTACTGCTTTCAACAAGCAAGTCTGCAAGAATTGAAAGCTTGTATGGGAAGTGGGGCCAAAAAGATGTATCCTGACACTGTATCTTTTTTATTAGGAGAAACTCCAGAGGAATATTTTTATTGAATATTCATTTCTGTACCTCCACAGTATTAAAGAGACCTGTGACTGCTGATGAACTCTTGATGCCTGGAGCCCCATATGTTAGAAAAACTTTTACGGTATGTCTCCAGTATTTTCTTTATTTTCTGAGTGTTATATGCATAGGGCAGTCTAAACAGACATTTTCTGATGGGATAATTAGAGCTTATTTGTATTTGCTGAGGTTTATACTTTAAAATCCCGAACTCCATAATAAGTACTTCCACAAATTTCAGGTCTGATTCAGCGCTTGTTTATTCTGTCTTTATGCCAGTGTGATACTTAAAAGGGATGTAAAACTACATAAAGCCAATAACATTTGTATTATATAAACTCATCTGGACTTGGTGCTCCTGCTCTGCAGGAATGGATCACCTACCCAAACCGGTAGCAGGGTAGGGTTTCTGAGGTTTCTAACAGGGTCTTTCTATATGATGAGATAGAAAATTTGACTCACATACATTATTAGAGCCTTTCTTTAATGATATTCTTGAACCTAGTCATTGGAATCATTGCTTTTACAGCCTCCTAGTGTAACAGAAAAACTTCATTCAAAGCAAGAGGAGTCATTTAGATAGAGCCTTTCCCATGAGTGACATAGCAGCCTGTATTCTACTATGTGTTGGAAGTACAGGGATCTTGAAGTTACGTCTCAGACCATTTAGAAGTTGCCCCCTTGAATTTCATGGAACTGCTTAAAGTGATCATGTCCTTTCTTCTTTCCAGATTGTTGGTGATGCCGTGGGCTGGGGCTTTGTGGTGCGGGGGAGCAAACCCTGCCACATCCAGGCTGTGGACCCCAGTGGGCCAGCAGCCGCGGCTGGGATGAAGGTGGGTTCTCAAAATGGGATGATTTCCCAGGGAAATTTGTGCTGCTTTGTGAAGGTCTTGTGCTGCCAGTATCTGGGGACAGAGAGGTGCTTTTGTTTCCAGTGTTCAGTGCCTTTGTCTCAGTTTCAGGCATTTGTGCACAGTGAGTTCTGTTGCCTTTAAACCCCCTCCTGTTTCTCTTCTGTCCATGAGATTCTTGAAGTCTCTTTTTCACATGAGACTTGATTGTCTGTTCCAACTTGCTTTCTTGATCTTTTCACTTTTTGAGGTGGGTTTTGCTTCAAGTGGTTGGCTGGTTTTGGTGGTGGTGGTGTTCTTATTTTTTGATGGATTTTTTTATTTTATTTTTTTATTTTCATGTTTTTTCAACTCTGCACAATTTTAGCTTCCCTTTTTACTTTCTAATTCATGCGACTACTGGTGTGCAGCTTCTGGACTGTTTAGGAACAGGCAAAGTCAGACATACCTAGTGAAAGTGAAGCTAACATAGCCCATTGTTCAATCTAAAGCAATTAAGATTCAAGACAATTTGGAAAGAACAACAGATGATACTTTCATAAAGAGCTGAAATAGCTTCAGAAGTGATTTAAGAATCAATAAATACACATTCCACTTCTAGCTTTTGCACTGCAATGCAGAGACCATTGACTTACCTGTGGGCTTGGATCACATCCTGCATATATCTGTGAATTAATCTCTGCCTTGTACAAAGATAAAAATAAAGAAAAAAAGTATTGTATTAAGTACAGATAAAAGTGAGTTTTAATAAAAGTTAGCTGCTAGACCTGCTCCAATGACCAGAAAGATCAAACTATCCATTTATGCCATGCTTTATTGTATGGCAGCAACACAGATGTAGGTTTCAGGTGTATTCCACTTGTTTGCCATGAAGTTTTTCCAGTTGCCTCTCACCTGTCCATTCAACCCACCAAGCTGGAGGCCACAGCTCCAGGGATGCACATCCTGCTCACTGCATGGTGCCAGACCTGCCATGAGACCCTCCTTAGCAAGAGCAGGATAGGGGTTCCTGCTCTCTGCCTGCTAATTCTTTTTTTAATGGAACTTTCAGGAACCTACTGTCTTGGAAACTTTTTTTTTTAGTAAAGGTAGGCAAAACCCCTGGGACAGGGACTGGCAGCTGCAGAGCTTGTTGGTGCATGTAGCACACAGACACATCCTGCTGGCAAAGAAGCTTGAGTTCTGAGGGAGCTGGAATTTTTTTTTAATGTTTTATACAACACCTAAATATAATTACAATTACAATTTTTATATGAAGAGTATGATTTTCAAATAATGATCCTGCCTAAAATTTCAAGGGCCTAAATTTGAAAATAATTTATTAAATCATGTGTATATTCTAGATCCTGAACTTGACAGTTTAGTATTTTACAGCACCTTTTATTCTCTGAATATAGAGGCTAGCTGTACAGTGGAGCAATTCTGAAAGCTGACACTGTGGTGTCATATGTGTAATCCCATGGGTTGGAGAGGTCTACCTGAACCATTCAAGATTGAAAAATGCAAAATAGTTCACTGTCCTGAAAGGAACAAACAGTGCTGTAAAACTGGAATATAATGCCTTGCTTTTACACAAGGACAGATCTGATTATTTTCAAAGCTGTTATCTTTACATGAAATGGTTTTCCAGAGCAGAATTGCACATATTATAGCTGTATATGAGATGATCCCCTCTTTAGATACAAAAATTGTTGCCTAAAAAATTTTTAGCCAAGTGAAGAGATGGTGTTTTTCTTTGAAAATAAGGGCTTTTGTTAGATGTTCTCATGGCAATAAGTATGTAAATCATATTGCAGTATTTGAAATTTTAAAAAAATCTATGTCACTTAATCCATCTGTTTACAGAACTCCTCAATCTGGCAAATTTAAAGAAAACGAATGACAGGCTTTAGATGACAGCTCCTTGAAATTAAATATTCCCCTGTGTGGAAGCTGCAGGAAGGGCACTTAGAAAACAGGCTGCTGGGCACAGTAACTTCTGGTGGGCTGGTGCAAGAGGCTTTTGTCTGCAAAAAGAGTGCTACACCAAAGAAGCGCTAACAAGGAAAGTTGGCTATGATGAAAAGGGCAAGAATTTGAAGAAGAGCCAAGCCTTGGCGTTGCAGTTTGTAGAAAAGTTCTTGGCAGTAGCAGCAGGGATTTTCCTCCTAAGGAGATGCATCCACTGTAATTGTTTTTAGAATGTCTTTATTTGTAAAGCTTGTGATTTTGCACTTGCCTGTTTTGGAGAGCACTATTTTCCTGTCTTTGCATTATACTGAACATACTGTTGAGAGAGGACTGCTGCCCACAATCTCATTGTAGCACCTTAGTTTGTGCATTTAAAATTCTATCTTTTATCACAGAAAGCAGTAAACACTGCAGGCTTAACCTACCTGCTGGACTTACTGGTGGGTTGCTTTCAGTTTGAGCTTGTCTGGGCTCTTGGCCTGCTCCGAAGTGCTGTGAATTGGGAATCTGAGCAGAAAACTCAATGAGCTCGGGACACTGGCTGCCCGCAGTGGCAGTGGCTGGGCACTGGGAGTGAGCGGCTGGGACACGTGTGCTCTGTCACACACGTGCACCTCAGCATGGCAGCACTTGCCATCTCCTTATGTGTGACATCCTCTTCCAGGGGAATTTTAAGAGAACTTATTTCTGACAAAATCCCTACTAGCATGATCTGCTAAAGATGTGTGAGAGGCTATAAGCTTTAGGACTTGATACCTCTTCTGGGGCTGGTAAATAGGATTACCACTCAGAGTCTGAAATTTCAGGTGTGAAGCTGAGAAAATAATTCAATAAATATCGAGTCAGTTAGCTTTATTTAAGTATTTTTGGACCTGGTTTGCTGAAGTATGTTTGCCTGTGACAGCATTGTGAGGAGAGTGGTTGCTGTAAGTGCATTAACAAGAGGGAGCTGGAGGCGACGCGAGGCTATGAAAGGAGTCAGTGTTGCGATGCGTTCTTCTGAGTTATTTGCAGCTCTGTTTAGCTGTCTGCTGTCGTCAGCAGTGCAGACAGGAACAGCAGGATTTTGAAGTTCCCAAGTTGCTTTAATATTCATTATTGACTGGCTGAAAAATGTGCAGATGACACTGCTAAATATTGCCAGCTGTTGTCAGTAAAACTCTTTTTCTCTTTTTTCAGTGATTTATTATGTAAGTTCATTTCTGTTTTAAGGTAATTTAAGTATTTTTTGAAAAGTTACAACTTGACTTCAAACTGGTGACTTAAATTATGCATCACATTGTTATTTAGTGTGACATAAGTGCAACAGAGTGTGATGGAACAAGCAGACCTAGCTAAGTATGAGGCTTGTGAAAGAGACAATTTAATCACTCATTTCGTTGATCATCTGTTCTTCCCACTGGCTGGAGAAATCAGTGCCCTGCTCGAACTGTCAAGGGAAAGCTATCTGATTCCTTAAACTGATTCTTAGCAAATTAGTATTTACAGCTGTTACACCTATGGTGCTCAAATCCTACAAATTGCCAGTGGCTGTTTAAGCTTTTCAAGCCTAGTTCTTCTTCAATTCAGCAGCAGGGAGTCAGCAGCAGGGAGTTTGTGTTGTCACTGGTACCAACACCTTCTGTTTGGAGCTCAGCTTGGGAACTGTAATGTGCAGCCAGGACCCTTTCAGGAGTTCTGCTCTCCTGATCTCTGAAAGCTGGCACAGGGAGGAGATCAGCTTTATATATTTTCTGCCTGTGTATTTATCTTCTGCATTCACAAATTCACAAATTATTTCAGGTCCAGTTTCTCAAATGATTTCACTAGCAGAATAAGAACCAACTCTCAAGTGTAATTGAGTTGCCACTGTGTCAAGAAGCCAATGGATGTCACTTCATCAAGGTCATCAAGCCCATTTCATGTAATCAAAGGAACATCTGTATTATCTAATTAGTCCAAAGAATTCAAGTACTGCCACAATAACAATGTATTACAGATTTATAACATGGAAGACTAAAAGGCACACATTATAAGTGTCCAGCAGGGTGAAAACCAGCCCAAAACCATGTGATGTCAGAGGAATTACCAATGCCTTATATTCTTGCAATTGGAAGAAATTTGAACAGTGAGATTCTCGTGTAGTTGAATGTACCTCAAGCTGCAGAGAAATACAAAACCTGTATAAGGAAAGCATAACTGTTTGACAAGCAAGATAAATCAGTCTAAAAATCCTTAAAAAAAAACTTCCCCCAGGAAAATATATCCCAAGTCCAGTTTCCAGTCTTTTACAGTATAGTGGGAAAGGTAGAGATGCATGTATATTGTAGGTAAGAAACTTCTTTGTGTCTCCTAAAGGCACTCTAATGGGAGCTTGAGAACTGGGATTTATATTGCATCAGTAAGGCACAAGGTACATGCCTCCATTTAACCCTCTCCGTGAAGTTTAGGAAAAGGAAGATACCTCAGTGTTTGATGCTGGGCCCCGAACCCTTCAAAGCACTCCAGGGATGCTTCAGTGCTAATTGAAGGTATCTGAAGGGTACTTTCATTTTTTTCATGGAATTGAGCTTTAAATGAGAAGATGGAGAAGGCTTGGATAAATATTTATGCTGTGCACTAGCATATGGTGTTTTTGAAGCAGATGCTATTCAGTCTTAGAATTCTTATCTTATACCAACATGTTACTGATTGTAGAAAAGCATAAATTACACGAGTTGCCATCTGTTTTCAATTACAGCATGAAAACACTGAGGCAGGTTGGGATTTTCCTTTAGCTGTGTTATCAGCTCGCTGCCGAATTCGATAATTACATTAGAGTGAGTTGAGAATGGATGTATTTGGTAATATGAGCACTCAGAAAAAGTTGCTGACAAACTGCTTTCATAGCTTGTCCATAAATAGAGAAGTAGCAGAGCTAAACATGCATAGCACTACCCACAATGAATGCCACTGCTGTAGGGCTCGAATATAAATGTATATATAAGTTTCAAACATGTCTCTGTAAGTGCTTCATTTTCTGATAGTATTTAATGATAAACTATAATATAAAGGTCCATTCTCCTCCACAGAAATGTGGAAGCTGTATTCAAGCATCTGTGACTTTAGAAGATCTAATTTTAAGAAAATCTAATTTTTTACCATAAAATCAGTCTGATTTTGCAAAACCAAAGAAAATTCAAAGATGGTTTAACTCTGTCTTTCATTTTATGCAGCAGTAACCAGGCCCTCAGATCTTATCTACTATTATCCATCACAGAGATTGGAAAGTGAACCAAGTAGGGTAGATTTAGCCTCAAACATCATTGAGATAATGCTTGAGAAGAGTGGTTGTTACATTTCAGAATCAAAGAATGGGTCGTGTTGGAAGGGACCACAGGGGGTCATCTGGTCCAACCTCCCAGCTCAAGCAGGGTCATCCTAGAGCACACTGCACAGGACAGGCCCATCCACTAAGGGGGATTCCACAGCCTCCCTGGTCAATCTGTTCAGTGCACAATCACTGCACAGTAAAGAAGTCCTTCCTTGTGTTCAAGTGGAGCTTCCTGTGCTTCAGTTTTTGCATGTTGCCTCTTGTCCTATTGCTTGGAACCACTGATAAGAGCCTGGCCCATCCTCTTGGTACCCTCCATTTAGATAGACATTAATGAGATTCTCTTTCAGTCATCTCTCGAGGCTTAACAGGCCCAGTTCTCTCAACCTTTCATTGTAAGATTCTCTATACCCTTGACTGACTTTGTAGCCCTCCACTCGACCCACTCAATTTTTTCCATGTCTCTTCTTGTACTGAGGAGCCCAGAACTGGACACAGCACTCCAGATGTGCCTCACTAGGGCAGAGTAGAGAGGCAGGATCACCGCCCTTGACCTGCTGGCAATGCTTTTCCTAATGCACCCCAGGATACCATTGTCCTTCTTGTCCACAGGGGTACACTGCTGGCTCATGGGCAGTTTGTTGTCCACCAGGACCCCCAGTTCCTTCCCTGCAGAGCTGTTCCAGCAGGTTATGGGGTTGTTCCTCCCGAGGTGCAGAACCAGGGCATTAGGACATGTTAAGAGCATAGAAATGGGGAACATAATGTTGAGCAGTTTGGATGGCTTTTTCATTATTATTTCTTTAATCCTTAGTGGTAATCTTTCTAAAAGACTCTAAAGAAAAAATTAGTAGGGCTAGTCAGTAGCATAATTGTTGTAGTTTAAGGCCTTGCGGTGCGGAAGAACTCGGGATGTAACGGAAAGCTAGTAACCCACCCCTCTCTCTAGGATAGTAAAACCTCCTGCAATTAGCCAATAGCACCTAAGTGTGATGTAAGCAGATGGGAGTAACACAGTGACCCTAGGCTATAAAATGTTAAGTTTCCCTGCAATAAATCGCCATTAACGCCATCCATCACATTGATGCTTTGGGTTGTGGTCCATCGGCTGAGGATAGCCACCATGCTGGAGTTGGCCAGGGCGCCTGCCTTGCTTGAAAACCCAACACATAATGATTCAACAGAAGTTGGAAGGGATCAAATATTTGTGAATGTGAAAATATTCGGCTCTGCCACCAACATGAAAAATGAGATCTTGGCTGGTTGTGCTTGATGACTTTTTAACATGTATAGCACTCGCAGTGCTTTCCTGGTCAGTGAATGAATCTATGCCTGGGTGTTCCTGCTCTGTGTCTGCCTTTTCTTCTTGGTCTGTGGTCTTCATTTGCTCAAGTGATGCTGGTGAGCTGTGGTGATGCCTCCTTAACTGTCCCAAGGCTTCCACTTTCCCTGTGTGTATTTAAGTAAACTCAATGAGTAGTTCCCAAATTTTTAGAGTGAATCTTCTTTACCACTTTCATATAGATTGGACCTACCCTAAAACCATGTTACTCTTAGTATACTGGGATTAATGCCATGAAAATTATCACAGTAACATGGTTCTGTGAGAACTGAGCAGAAGACTACATTGCACCCATCTCCTCTTGCCTGGGACTCTTGTGAATTCAGCCCTCTCACCAAAGTAGAGGCTTCTCTAACTGAAGAAGAACATGGTTTGAAAGCTGCATTGTGTGTCACTGCCAGAACTTTGTTTAGTTGCCAGAAGGAGACAAGGTTTGGCAGATTTCTCCTTTGCTTTCATTACAGGCTACTACAAGTGCAACAACAGAGTCTTTATGTCCTTGACTATCCTTTGCATTAGCACAGTGTCTTTAAGTTGAATGAAATAGTGGAAGTTTTTTCCACTGGGAATCCCAGTGCAGGATTGGATATCTCTCTTTTTCCCCTTCACTGCATTACCTATTCTGTCCATTTTATTCCTCCTCTATGTTGGAAGCCCTGTCATGGTTGAACCTCTGTGTCAGGAGACTCTTACAGACACTGTTCCACTGAGCTGCTGGTGATCCTGCCCCATGGTGGCCACAAGGAAGTCACAAACTGGATTTAGATTCTCCTCTTTTTCCTGTCACAAACCCTCTGTGCAATACGGACCATTTCTCACCAGAATTCTTGTGAAGTGGTTTGGGTTTAAACAGAGATGGAAAATGCCAGAAAATCTGACATATTCTCAAACATAACCAAAACATTTGATTAATAGATCCATTTTGGCAGCTGTACAGATGAGTTTGCTAAAGTGTATTTGTTTTCTTGTGGGAGCTGTGGTTCACAGCATCAGGTCCAGGTTTTCCAGTGTCAGAGCAGAGAATTTGCAGACTGGGCCCCATGACTCCCATGCAGCAATGTCACAGCTCCCCAGGTTTCAAACATCAGTTTATACAGCTCTTTCTAAGCCATCCTTCTCCCCCTCCTAAAATTTATGTTTGTATTAACTCCAGATACTTTCTTTGTGACATCCCAACCTGCTACCCCTTCCCAGGTTGTAGCTACTCTGCAGACAGACACTTTCTATTTCCAGTGCTACCACATTCCAGTCTCTGCTGATCTTTACAAAAATTCTCCTGGTTTGCTCCAGTTTTCACTAATAAATCATTAGACTCTTAATTGTGAAATTTTAGTTCTTTTAAAGTCACGATAAAGCTCCTGTTAGCTTCTGACATGTCATAATTTCATCCTGCATTCCTACATTTTTTTGGTGGATCTCCGTTTTTTTCTGCTTATTTCCTTGGTTTGCCTTGCTTCTTTGTCCACAGAGTTGTATAGGGATAAGTTTGTTTTGAAGAAATCTATTCTGAAGAACAGCTTCTGAAGCTGTTTTGGAAGGTTAAACAAACCCCAGTCTTGTACACGAGCCTCAGAGTGCACAGCCAGTACTAGGCAGTTGGGTCTGGGACTGTGCTTGCCTCAGCGGACCATGAGCTTCTGTTCTTCTGAGACAGTGGACATAAAATTGACTAAAAATCGTCCACCTTTATTTTGTACTAGAGACCACATGCTTGCTGTGACTATCTGGAACTGTTCTGTGATAAATCAAAACTTGGCGTGTGAGAAGTCACACGCTGAGGTATGAGGGGAAAGACCCCCTCCCATGCAGTTGGGAGCATTGACGCAAACATCACGCCAGCAGGATGTGAACTACAAACTGCACACACAAAAGAAAACAGAAAAATTATTTTTATGATTGTCAGACCTGGTTTTGGACAACAGGATCCATGTTACTCACTACAGAGAAAGGAATTAAGACATTGGGAATTCCCAGGTGAAATATAAAAATAGTAACTTCAACTTTTTGAGTCTAAGTTTTGCCTTTAACATCTTTCCCCCCGCTGAACTTACAGGACACAGGTTTAACAAGGTTTTACTTGCTTATCCCAGACCCAAATTTTGGCCTGCAGAACAGTATCAGGTTTCCAATGCCTCTGTGTGATTTTTCCTAAAGACTCTTAACAGAAGGAGTTTTACTGGCCAATAAAATAACTTTTTTTCCTCTTTACAACAACTGAAACCTTATGTGAGTACAGCAAGTTTCATAATATCTCAGAGCTCTCTTTTTCTGCATTCACAGCAGTGTACTTGACATTAGAATTGAACTTGTTTTTAGGCCAGATACCTAAAATGCTGTTGGGCAACAAGTGACCCACTGTGATTGTGTCTGTGTGTTGGCTCCTTCTCATCAATAGGAAATACAAATACCAAAAAAAAAAAAAAAAAAAAAAATTCTGCAGGTTGATTATTTGATTATTGGAGGTCAGTGGATTTTCTACATTTAGTCACATTATTTTAATAAACGATAGTTTTAAAAATTCTTTTCAAGTAACCGGTGTTTTATGACAGTTTAACCCAGATATCTGAACAGCCTACCATTATGGAAGTGTTTTCTTGATTTTTTTTCTGGAGTCTTACAGCTGTAACCATTCAGAAAGAGAGAGAGCAGCAGTGTAAAACAGGGCTGTGCTTGTGTTTTGATGTAACTTCCAAGTTCCTGTGTGGTCTGCAGGCCATTGAAAGGCGAGATCTAGTGCCTGACAGAACAGCTGGGATCTCACCCATGCTCGAGCTGTCATAGGCTATTGCAGGTCACTCCCAGGTAGTCCAGGCTCTCTAAAGAGAGTACTGGCATCTGAAAAACTGATCTGCTGGAGTGTCTGTAAGAGAGACATAGAGTTAGAGGCCAATACAGCAAAAAGCTGTCATTTTGAACTACTTTTGCTCTCAACTGAGGATGAAAAGCATTTTGTATTATTTGGTTTAGTTGCAATACTCATTTCACTTGATGTCTTGGAGAGTTCCTCAGATGCTGTTGGTTTTACAAGTCCATGGCTATCTCAGCTCTCTTCCCTGAGCACTTCTAGGATGCTGCTGCTGCCCAGCTGCTGCTCTACTGACTCTCACATGCACTTCTCCGTCTCTTCGTCTCTTTTCTTGTTGCTGCTCAAGAAGTGGCTTCCTTTCATAGTATAAGCAAATGGTTCGGGAAGCATGTTGCATTAAAGCCAAGGCTCTGTTTAGCTAGCCAAACACATGGAAAAACAATTGCACTTTTGTCTGTGCAAACAGAGAGCAGCTGTTTGTCTCAAACAACACAGACTATTCCTGCTCATGACATGCTGGATACCGGAGGGTGCTGAGGGTGCCTTGCATGAGCCTGTCTGCCCCTTGCTCACACTTAGTGACTGTTTTTAACCATTATGGGACTTAATTGAACTACAGTTCAGCATAATTATATTTGACCATGTAAGTAAACGGATACATAGTTTTAAAGTTCTTTATTCATTATGTGCAGTTTTGTTTTATCAAATATAGTTTAGTTACAGATATACTAGGAAAAAAAAAAGACACCAAAAGGTCAACCCAAGCATTAAAAGACATTTATAAGCTTAGACTCTGTGTTCTTCTGACACTGATGCAGTATTTTACCCAGAGCCATCTTTAGCCATTCGAGTTATTTAACATTTTCAGAACTGTTCTATGGTAGGTATCAAGTTGCACTATACAATAAAAACGCTTATAAAGTTAGACATGCAGTCACTGGTTTGCTTTCCTGATGTGGCCCAGCCTTGGCCCAGCTTTACCTGTGGGTATTTCTCACTGGGAATCACATTAAGTCAGTGATTTTACACACCAATTCCCAATTAGGGCCATGGAAAGCAGTGACCTATATTCCCCTACTCCATATTTATGGATGGTTTGTGTTTCAGGGTATTAGGTTCTTATGTTATTACTCTCCAGATATGTACAGATAGCGTTAATTTACCTTCTTGAATAATTCCTGTTTGCTGTGTCAACATTCACCTGATCACTCAGGAGCTGTGTCAGCGAAGCTGCACTGCTTGCAGAGCTGACATTCGTGCAGCCCAAAAGACTCGCACTCCAAAGCAAGAGTTCTTCTCATGGGCTCTTGGTTGGCTCTTTTCCTCCTCTAATTTGTCCACTCTGTTTGTGGGGTGTGCTCAGCAATGGTTTAATTCTCTTCCTGGTGAAGAAAAAAGGACTTGAATTCCCCAAGATTCTCATCATTTGGAAGGAAGGAAGGAAGGGAGGGAGAGATTATCTGAACCAGTGATGAAGCCCTTGAAAATCTATGACTTTTTATATTATGTGACTTACTGTATTATGTTATAAAATAGATATTACTTTTTACCTCCTTTTTTTTTTTTTTTTTTGTATTATGCACTTTATAGATTATGTTGTTTAATTCCCATTGGTTTTTTTTCAGTTGGAGACCAATTTGTTGGAAAACTATAAAAAATCCAGCCTCTTTTTTAAAAATGAAAGAAGTATATAATATGTATATAATAAAAGTGTGTAACGAAGCCTTGCTCAGGAAAACCATCCACATCACTCTGCAGTCACAGACCAAGATGGAGCACAAGAATTATGAACTTATATTTTAATTCCGTAAATGGAGTTCATTTTCTCTGCTATGAGTTTTACTGTGCTCTGCTGGTACCCAGTTTCTAGACCCCTGATGGAATAGTAGGCCAGCTTCACACTGATGTGAAGAATGAACAAGAAACACATCTCTCTCGAGACAAAATATTTTTTATGCAAAGCCTGGATACTTGCCTACTCCCACACCACCCACTCTACAGCCAATTACACTTTTGCTAGAGATATTTACAGAACTGAACACACATCTGCAATGTATTTGGTTCCATCCAGTAACCTCAGTTATGGAGGAAAGGCCATGGTATGATTTTTTAACCTTCCAGCAACATGTCACTGGTTGTGAATTGTGAGGCTCCAGCTTTACTTTACTAATCCTATCAAGACTTCATGAACTCTTAAAAAAAAAAACCAAAAAACCCCCAAAGATAAAAATCTAACTGGAAACATTATTTTTAGAACTTCTGATTTTCATCTCTTTTCCTCATTCCATTGTGACAGTGTAAAGCTTAACAGAGTGAGAGCAAAAAATTCAGTGCTGCCTGTGTTTGCTTTATGTGGAAGTTAGGTCTTAGGCACTTCTGTGGTACCACATTCAACATCTCTGTAGCCTGGGCTCTTGCTGAGCACGGGGATTCCTTCGCTTTATGGCTATGAGTGACCTATTAAAATAGAAGAAATCCTGTATCAGCATAAATGCAGCCTGAGCTCTGCACTCTTTCTCCTCCACTGTTCTCCTGCCCCAGATTTCTCTCAAATTGTTCATGGTACCATAACATCCATCTTGCCATTGATTTCACTGGAACTTAAAGTTACCTGAAAACTTAAGGCTGCAGTTTACTGGTCTAAGTGTAAGCTCTGCTTACACTTCTTCCTCTTCTCAAGAAGGTTGATCCTATTTTCACCTCCTTTTCGTCTCCCTTTTTCCCTTTGCCTCCAACCACTTACATATCTATTGCCACCTTCCTCCATCCATGTCAGGCACATCAAGGAACTTACTTTGCCTGGAGACAAGTCCTTTCATTTATTTATTTTTGCTGGCAGGGGATGAAAAGGATGAAAAGGGAGCGGTGCCTGGCTTTGGTGTGCTGCTCCCAGAGCCTGCACAAAGGGACAGGACTCTTGGGACTGCAGGAACCAAGTCCTGCTATGAACCTTCCTCCCCTTTGAAAGGGGATTGATATCTGGATCCAGACTCCTTGGCAATTCAGATTGAGTGTGTCCTTTTTTGTGAGCAGAAAGAGTTGTGGGGTTCCAAATCAAATTACTTATTCAGGTTTTAATAAGCAAGCACTTTTTTTCCACATTTCTTTTAAAAGTAAAATTATCTTTTTACGCCCTAAAGAGAGGGAAACCTCATAGTCACTAAGGGTTTTGTATACAAACCCATGATGTGGTGTGTGAGGTAGAAAGTAATGATGTGGTAATTGGCTGGGAAGATTTATTCAACAGGTCTAACAACTGGCAAGGCAGACCTGTGTGGTTATCCACTTGTAAACAGCTCCTTTCTAGTTGGTAACAGCAAACGGTGTTTTTTTGTTCCTTTCTGACGAAATAACAGTCTTAAATGGAAGTGTTTGCGTTCAGTAATTTCTCAACTCTTTCATATTTCATATTTAAATTAGATTTTAAAAAACAATGTCATGATTTCCATCTGTTTGCTTGGAGGGCAGTGGTGCTTGGGAGGCAGGAGTGGGAGGAATGGTTCCCAGCATCTGCAGAGGAGCAAGGGGCGTGCAAGGGGGAAGGGATCCAATTGGAGAGATACCTCTTCTTTTAAAATGTTGGAAGCTTGGATGTCCCCTTCCTCATTTAGAAAGCTGGAAAGCTGTGTTTCAGATGTTTTGTTCTTGTAGCACCTAAGCCTTGCCCAAATTTTGCTGAAATCTGTCAGCAAAACAAGAAAAGCCAAAGCAGCTATATTGACTCTTGAAACAAGTAATGTTAAAGGCTGTTTTTTGTTTTGTTTTGTTTTGTTTCGCTTTGCTTTGCTTATTCCTTCCCAGTTTCAGGTGTTTAGTAACCTTCCCAGGTGGGAGCTGTGGCCATACCACAGGAGTCATCCAGTAAGTTTTCAATTTTAGAATGGCCCAGAGGTTTTAAAGGTATCTGAAGTGTGAAAAGTTTGATTTGTTTGGTATCCTGCTGATGACATCTCCAAGTCACTGGCAATTGCAGAATGTTAACCCTTCAGCCCTGATTTCATGGGTGCCCATAAGTTCTTGCTGACAGCATGGCCTGATATTTAATAGCAATCAGGATCTTGTGGGTCTCTCATGCACACAGAAGACAGATGGCTTTGCTAACCACATGTGAAGGACTTTCCTCTGGAAGATAACAGTGAATTTCAGAATGCCTTAATGAAACAATTAAAAGTTTGAGCTATTCAAACCCCCCAGATGATCCTCGTCCCTCCCAGATTAGTAGGACATGAAAAAAGCATTTATTTATAATTATTGAGGGTATCTGTAGAACAGAAATGTAAGCAGGCTGTCTCTGTAATGGATTTAATTTTAATCTTCATTAACAAGAAGAAAAGCAAAAATATTACCATTGGGATATACTTTTCTTTTTGAAACAGTTAAATTGTCAATTCTGATATGAATTCTACTCTATAAAATAGTCAAAATACAGTTTTGTTTGAACAGCTCTGAAAGAAGTTATACTTAGAAGCTTTTATATTTGTTCTTAGGAAAATTGCTGAAGAACTTTCCAAGGTTGAAAATAACTCCTACATTTGCCCTAATTCATCATTTTTACATGATGCTAGCAAGGTTAAAAAAAAAAAAAAAAAAAAAAAAAAAAAAAAGAGAGATACTAAAAAGAAAACAATACATTTATTCATGCATTTTGGGAATGGTTTGTCTTAAAATAAAAATTATCTGTGTGACTTTGGCTTCACATCAGATGATAAGAAGAAATAGTAGTCAAGGAAGCATGTCTCAGACTATCCAAATGTATGGAAATCACTGTGGATACAAATGATGAACAGAGCAAAGGGTTAAATACAGTCTGTCTCCTGCTGGATGACTGAGCCAGCCTTGTTTCAGACACAGCTTTCCCAACAATGGCTTGTTTCTGTGCAATGTGCTAATAACTTCTGAGCTACCTTGGTCTCAAAGGGATGTGCTTTGCTGCAGAACGTGGGCCTGCTTTGAGCTGTCAGCTGCTAGAAATCTCTTTCAGATCCACACAGAGTCCAGGAGTGAAGGCCTGGCTGCTCCAGAGTGAAAAGATTAGTGCAAGACTGGATTTCACACTCTCTCCAGCATTTTTTAATATTTTCCTTCATACAGTTGCCATGTGTAATGTTCAGTACAGTAATATTCACACCTTCAGTGGAAATTAACTGGTGGCAGTGTTTTCAGCATCTCTTTATGCTCTTAATTGCTGATGCCAGAGCTACTATCAGTACCAAACAACCCATCAAACCTTTCTGTTTGGTTGACTATGTTGTTCTTGAAGGAGAAAACTCAAGTGTACTGGCATAGACTTTGTGCTTTGCAGGTTTAGACCCCGGATATTCCCATCGTTGCCTAGATAATGGGGTAAAGTATCAGTACTGCTGAAAACTATCTTTTGCCACTATCTTTACTGTGTCATTGCATAATCTAGCCTTGAATTTGAGAATTTTAAGCCTGCATTATATTTGGTATCATTGATTGCTCTGGTACCTATTTGATCTGCAATTTTAGTAGTGTTTGTACTTTCTTAAAGAGTAGTTAACAAACAAAACACCAAAAAACCACTAAAATGCTACAGTCAATCAAGCAGTCAAACAAACAAACAAAAAAATCAGAGTGCATGCCAGACACTGAAATGTAAATTATAAATCCTTTGAGAATTAGCACCTCACCCCCCAGCTGCTGGAGTGGGGCACACACATTTGCTGCTGTGGAAAGTCCCCCCACTGCCCCCACTTTGCTTTGTGGCAGTTGTATTACTCTTCATCTGGTCAGTTGTTTTTTAAAATTTATCTCAAAGTGGCCATGTAATCATGGTCTTATCATACTGTTTTCAGATATATTATCTGTTGATGTTCATGGCTATTACTTGCTTTGTACCAGAGATGAACAACTGGAGTCACCGTATCTATAAATTTAAATGTCTTTTTAGGGCTGTCCCGAACATCAATGATCATTTAAGTCAAAGTCTGCAGTAGGATTTTCCACCTCTTCATAAACTTTCACAACACCCTTCTAAAAAGTGTGCCTAAAAAAAGAAAGAACATTTTTAAAGGATTTTTTAACATATTACATTCAAAAAAGTCCAAAAAGCAAGGCTTGGCTCCGCTGGGAGAGCTAACTAAAGCCTACAGTGCAAACAGCATCTGAATATCCAAGGATCTAGGCTAGCTGCCTCCCCTCTAAGAACATTCCTGTAGCATTTATAAATATTAAGGTCATCCTGAGGCAGAACAAACAAAGAATTCATGACAGGTATGCAATGTTTTTATTTAATGATTGGCTTTAAGGTAGTTGCGCAATTCCACACCCATGCCTGCAGCCAGTCTCTTAGAAGGATCCCACAGTCATCCTCATGATCAACACCAACTCAGCTGTCCAGCCCTGATGCAGGCACCCTCCTGCGAGGGAAGGGGCTGTGGTTTGGCCAGCAGGCAGTGATCCCAGCAGGAAAATCAAGGGGTGTGGATGTACATCTGCAGGGCAGCTTGGCAAGACTGAGGAGGGGCAGGCAGCCAAAGATTGCCGTGGAGGAAAGAGCAATTACCAGTGAGGGGGAGGAAGGGTTGTACAGTTCCAAGTACAGCACAATCCTGATTTTGGCCAGTAAATGTTATGGTAATGAATTATTCTCGCCTCTTCATGCCATCTTCAGTCTCATGATAAATGGCATGACGAATCTTTGCTAACTTCTTTTAATGACAGGTTCCCAGATCCTATTTGTTCAAATATAAGCTCAAACTTGAAATTTATCTTTTCATGGGGACACCTGGATTTGGTTAAACCTTCTGTATGCACCATGGAAAACCCACAGAAAGACCTTTTGAGAAAGTGCTTTTTCTGCTGTCCCTGCTTCCATGAGCTGCTGTTACCAATGTCGGGAAATTGAAATACTCGACAATAAAAGCTTATTGCTGTAATACTTAAATATTTGAAATCAGTTAAGGGAGGTTTTTTGGTTTTTTTTTATTTTATTTGAGTGTTACTTTATTTAACTATTATTAGTTCTGTGGTTTTTAGATCACCACATCCTGACCAACAAAATGGTCGGAATTTATTCTGGGCTGTGTCATTTCTTGAAGTCTAAGGGATAAAAAAGGATGGTTATCTCTTGTCAAGCTCCTTGGAGAACAATGAGGAAATGAGCAATAAAAGGTTCTTTGAGGCTCTTTTAAGTGTAGTTTATCATCTATTATAGTTACTGATGTGTGGAAACCAACAGAAATATTTTACATGTTTTTAGTTACAAAGTCCTTAACAGCTGCAGCTATGAACTGAGCACTTACAGCTTTTTGAAATGTGTTTTTATAAATGTAACATTATATCATTGTGTTTTTGTAAATCAGTCTCCTTAAAAGAATTCCTGAAGTAATAATACGTGGGTTGACATATTCAGTCAGGGCTGGTGAGTGGGATCTCCCTTGCTCTTTGCTTGTTTTCTGACTTTAGTAGAGCAATGCACAATATGAGCATTTTTGGGGCAGGATTGATGATGACTAAAATGCACAAAGCAGCACTGCATTTCATTTCCCCTCACTGGATGCAGTGCTGAAAAGGAAATCAAGACGGGGAGAAGAAAACTGAGTGAGCTGAGGGCAGTCAGCATGACAAAGGGCTCAGGACTGTGCAGACCTTCTCTTCAGCAGGGTTGGAGGACAGAGCAAATAGCTCCACATTTCTTCATTCCTGAGGGGGCAGGTCTGGAATTTGCGGACTCAGTCCTCAGGAGCACTGGTCAAGCAATTACTGTGGAGAGAGTTTTCTACCCACAGGGTAGTTGGCTCTTTATTACCATCTCTGCTCCTCATGGCTCTTTTCCTGCAGTTTTAGAATGGGACTGTGCACTTCTGTGTATTGCCCTCCCCTCTGCATTTCTCTTTTCATTTAGCCTGGGTGGACTTCTTGCATCTAATCCTCTCCACTGGGAATGATGAAACTAATAAGCCATGTGGATCCACTGCAAAGGAGGGCACGAAGGGGCTGTTCTCAGCCCATACGCATTGCTGGTTAATCGTACTGCCAAGGGCATATGGTAAAACAAACACATTGAGAATGCAGACATGTCAGCTCTTGTCTTCCACAAGAAATTCACTCTTTGGCATCCAGATTGCTGTTCACGTTGTGCCTGTACCATCTGCATTTACACCATTGCAGCACTGCTGCGGGTGACTGGCTGGTCTGAGAGTCTGTTCCTCTGGCAGGGGCCTTCTCCAAAGGCCCCTGAGTGCCCACACATCCAATCAATCGCATCCATCAATCCACACAATCCAGCATGCAGATTTATCCATTGCACGCTTGCATGTGTGAACCTGGCCAAACATGTCCCATACATTGAGATTCCAGTAACTCAAGAAGTCTGAGAATATGCAATAGTACAACAAAAATCAGCCATTCAAATTCCAAAAATTGCTTTAAGCCAGAAGAGACAATGTTGTTTCTGCAGGTCTGTTTTAAATCAACCCAAATACTATTTTAGAGCCAGAGCTGTAATTCAGTAAAAGTTGATACAATCTTGAAAAGCCATAGAAAGTATTAGGAAATCCACTGGAAGTTGAGACCTAGAGATACTGCAGTAATCTGCATTTTAAACTAAATAAATAGACATGCCAGTTAAATACTAATTGGACACACTGCAGAGGATGACCAGTTACCTTTTCAACAAAAATACTTAAAATTTAGGAGGCTTTGTCTGCATGCAAAAACTGAACCATTTTCCCAATGCTACTTGCAGCTGAGATATTCATATATAGGAAAGATTGCTGCCATGGGAGTTTATTCAGTTGTATCACTGATTGCCATATTTTAGTGATCAGTTAGGCTACCAGTAAGGCTACTTTCATGATTTTCAGCTCTGCAGAGGAGTTCTGAGGGTAAGGAGTAAGGTGCAAGAGTCTATCACCCCTCCAGGGTCTGCTGCTGCCACTCTTCCAGTGCAGAGGCTCTAAGAAGCAGAGATTAAAGTCATCGGTGACATTTTTTATGAAATGTTACATTTTTGGATTGGGTTTGCTTCCTCTGTAATTTTTCTTAAATTGATAGCTACATTCTGTCCATTTTGCAGAAATACAAATTGAGTTTCACCGCACATTTTACTTGAGAGGGAAGTTAGTTGGCACACATAAGTTAAGTGACTTGGTATGTGAGAAAATCTGCTTTAGAGCTAGCACTGCAGGACAACAGAGCTGCTTCCCACCTTTCCTGCATCCATTTCTGTCTTGTGCTTCTGCCTAAATAGGAAAAATGAAAAATCATAGGCTGATAGAATTGTTACTGCTGGAAAAGACCAGCTGGTCTAATAGCCAGCCATTAGTCTGACACTGCCGTGTTCATCACTAAACCGTATTCCCAGGTGCCACATCCATGGGTTTTTCAACACTTGCATGGATGGTGGTTCTATCACTTCCCTGGGCAGCCTGTTCCAATGTCTGACCACCTGTTCTGTGAAGAAATTTTTTCTCATCACAGAATAAAATAGCTTGGAAAAGACTTCTGAGATCATTATGTCAAAGCTATGACCAAACACCATCATGTCAACTAGACCTGGCACTAACCCTCCCCTGGTGCAACCTGAAGCTGTTTCCTTTTGTCCTGTCATTTGTTACCTTGGAGAAGAGAAGAGGCTGACCCCCACCTGGCTACAGCCTCCTTTCAGGGAGTTGTAGAGAGTGATAAAGTCTCCCCTGAGCTTCCTTTCCCCCAGGCTAAACACCCGAAGCTCCCTCAGCAGCTCCTCATCTGACCTGTGCTCCAGACCCTTCCCCAGCTCCACTGCCCTTCCCTGGACACACTCCAGCCCCTCAGTGTCTTTCTTGTAGTGAGGGGCCCAGAACTGGACACAGCACTCAAGGTGTGACCTCACCTGTGCTGAGCACAGGGGGTCAATCCCTGCCCTGGTCCTGCTGGCCACACTGTTCCTGATCCAGGCCAGGATGTCATTGGCCTTCTTGGCCACCTGGGCACACACTGCCTCATGTTCAGCCACTGTTGACCAGCACCCCCAGGTCCTTTTCCAAGGGCAGCTTTCCAGCCGCTTTTCCCCAGACTGCATGGGGTTGTTGTGACCCAAGTACAGGACCCAGCACTTGGCCTTGTTGAATCTCATAAAATTGACCCCAATCCATTGATCCAGTGTGTCCACATAAAATAAAGCATGACAGTTTCTGGTGATGCGTGTTTCTTAGCTTCTTTCTTACAGATTCAAGGTGACTTACAGGTAAGATAGCCTTCTAATGAATGTATTGTTTCCATCGAAACATCGGGGTGATATTATTGTTCACTTAGGCTCCATATTTTTATCATTAAAAATACAGATGTAGACACAACATACATTTTTCAACCTTTTTTACCAAGCACTGTGATGTTATGATTAGATGCAGAGAAGTCTCAATGTCTTTGAGGAATCAGTATTATCTTTCATTTTCTGCAATTTTTACAATGTTGATGTGACTTTTTCTCTGTTTAAGTATTTTAAGATGTACAGTGATGTTGGTCAGTATATTTCTATCAAGACTATTTTGCTTGAAAATGGTCTATAATCATACAAAACTTCCAATGTTTGTATTTGGTACAGCTTTTACAGACAAAATACTAGCATATTTGAAATTAATTAATAAGCCATACTTGGTGAAGGAAATTAAAACCAGTCACATGGCAGTGACATTTTAATCTGTCCTAGTACTGACTTCATATCTTGCATGATATTATTTCTTAAAATTTGGATCCATTTGGTTCATGTTATACCATTGGAGGTTTTGGCACTGAATCTAGTGAAGTCATCATCCAACCTCACCCTGAGCCTGGAAACATGGTGCATTTTTTTGCTGTGATTACCAATAGCTGATTAAAATCTCTAAGAAAGCATTTAAGACAATCTAAAGATAACAGACTGCAGTAGCCAGAGCTATCTTCAAAGAATCATAGAATGGTTTGGGTTGGAAGGGACTTTGAAGATCATCTTGTTCCTACTCCCCTGCTGTCAACAAGGACACCTTTTACTAGGCCAGATTTCTGAAAGCTCCATCCAACCTGGCCTTAAACAGTTCCAGGGATGGGGCATCCACAGCTTCTCTAAGCAGCCTGTGCCAGTGCCTCACCACACATAGTAAAGTATTTCTTCCTAATATCTAATCCAAACCAACTCGATTCCATCTTAAAGCCTTTCCCCCTTGGCCTGTCACTCCAGGCCCTTGTGAAAATAGTCCCTCTCCATCTTCCTTGTAGGCTCCTTGTGTTAGCGTTCGTGAACACACATAATCACAGAACGATTATATGCAGATGCTTTTACTGAAGAGTGCGGGAACTAGGGGTATCAACAACCCAAATCTAGCTCCATCATCTTTGTTCAAAGTGCACATATTTATACAATTTCAGCTGTAGCAGTAATCACTATAACAACCTTATCAATATTACTTCATTAAACCTTATCAATATTACTTCATAAGAGCATAGCCTGAGCTTGTACGAACATGTACAAATCTTACCTTTAGGTATCTTAGACACCCCAAGCACCAATTCCCAAACATCATAGCTTGCTAAATCATCCCAAATACCAAGCATTCTTGTGGCCTACTTTTACATGATTTTCAGAAACATTTAACCCCATACTAACACTGGAAGGTCACAATAAGGTCACCCAGAAATCTTCTCTTTTCCAGGCTGAACAAACTTAATTCCCTTAGCCTTAGTTCCTTATAGAAGAAGTGCTCTATCCTTCTAATCATCTTTGTGGCCTCCCTTGGACTTGCTCCAACAGTTGTTGTCCTCCCTGTCGTGGGGAACCCTTAGCTGGATGTCCCATATTGTTTGCAAAGCACCACTGATACTATAAAATATCACTGATACAAGAAAAAATAACATTGTTACAAGAAAAAATTATTAATATAGGACCTCCAAATTTCAAAGATTGGAAAGCTGAATTCCACCGATTTGAAAGTTGAAGTGGTGTCTCAAAAAAAACATTATGGAAAATTAACTTGCCAGATTAATTCTAAGAAATGCGGCGGCTTTTAAGAGTACCAAATGAGATGATGGGAAGAGTTCTGAAGGTTTTGTCTGCCCAGGAGTTGATACTACATCTGTGTAATTAACCTAACAAAATAAGGTCTAATGTATAACTCATTTTGCTGCTTGCTTTCTCCTCAGGTTTGCCAATTTGTTGTGTCTGTCAATGGCCTCAATGTTCTCCATGTGGATTACAGGACAGTAAGCAACCTCATCCTGACCGGCCCTCGAACAATTGTGATGGAAGTGATGGAAGAAATGGAGGCCTGAGAAGGCAAAAAAACCCTATTACTGGACATTTTTGTGAGACAAACAGCAACAGCCATGGAGTGTCATGACACAAGGCAGCAGAATGTTGCTGTGTCTAAACAGATGATTTTGCTTTAGGGGAGGGGGCTCTCTTTCATTTAACAATAATAGCACTGGTGATTATGCTAAGATGTGAACAATAGATACCAGCATATTTTCACTACGGACTTCTCTGTGCCCAACAGAGACAAGATCAGGGCCTTTAAGTGGTCTGTCCAGCCATGGCTGCATTGGTCAGAATGGGTTCCAGCCTAAGAGGCCGTGCATATTTCTTCACAGTCCACTACTCGTTCGAAGCACTTCAGGAGGTGAAAGAGCCAAGCGCTGTGGGGTCGGGATGTCAGAGATGGTTTCCATGAGATGGTGGCATTGATAAACATTGTCCTGCTGTCCAGCTTTGTCCCTGGAGCACGTGCAGTCATAGTTATTCTCTCCTTGGGCTGACTGCATCCTGGCTTGATTACAGTCAAACACAAACGAACTGCAATGCATGAGAAAAGGTGTCTGTGCTCTGTAGGGATAGTCTGGTATGAATGTTTGGGCCTGACTGATTACACTGGTTAGTCTAGAAAGAAAATGGAAAAATGTGTGGTACTTTTACAAAAACTGCCTATGAAAATTGGTCTTTTGGTTTCAATGGCTGTGTGCTAGATTAGGTGCTTGAGTATTATATACTGATTTTGAGGTTTTTTCTATACCTGTAAAGGAAAGGTGCCTCACTCTTGCTATTCATCACTTTTGAGAAACTTTTGGCCGCATTAATTCCCCGAAGAAGAATATTTGGCAGGTTGCAGTGGGAAATTAATGGTGTTAGCATAAGGATCTCCAGTAGCAAAAGTACACTTCAAATTAAAGCAATGTACTTGAATGTACATTAAGTTTATTAGCACTTTCCAATCATCTAATGTTTTGCGAAGAACGCGCTTCCCTCATGAGCTGCATTTGACACAATTACAAATAAAACGTTGTATTTAACTGACCCTTACTGTTTCGCAAACAGTAGGATTTTTTTCACTGATGAGTTCATTAACTCATCAATTAAAATATTAAAGAAATATTTTTTAAATACATACCTGAAAAATCTCTATTCTGCAGTTAGGTGACTCTTCAGCTTGATGTTAAGGGGACTGCATGGGTTTTCTTTGAACTGAATGAATACATCCTGCTTCACAAAATTATAAGTAGAGTTTGCAGACTTTCTCTGCTGTCCAAATTTTACAATTAAAGCTTAACTTTATATATGCACATAACCACAAATCATGCAATTATGGGGTGGGGAAAGTATTTTTCCTCAAATAATTTTGAAACATGTTTTGTATTAAAAATTGTTCTCACTAAATAAATTGCTCTTTCAGTATGTTTTTCATTCACTCAAACACTTTAACTTCAGAGATACAGCAAATCTTCAAACTCATTTATTCCTGCAGCTTTGTAGGAAGAAGTCCTTGTGTTCTTTGTTTCTGGTTTGGTATATCTGTGGTTGTATTTTCACCAGGAAAACTTCTCATATTCCACTAATATGCAGCAGTGCAGGGAGATATAAAACTGCAGCTACTTAATATTAGCCAGGCACAAGAGTGTTTGGAGGGTTTGTTCAAATTGTCATCTGCTATGGCAGTTCTTAATCCTGATTGTACTCCCCAAAATTTTGGTACATGTGCATAAGCCACAGCGGGTTACATTTTACAGGTCATCTAAAATAAATAGGTGGGTACATTATGTTATATTAAATTGTAATAACTGTCCATGGTATCCACTCAGAACAGTTGGAAACAGTCTTGTTGTTCCAGAAATGTTTCAATGCTGTAAGTATTTTGAGTTTGTGAATCCGGGAATGCTTCTACAAATATTTCTATTTAATTTCTATTTTTTTCTTTATTTTCCTTTTTTTTTTTCTTCTTTTCTTTTTTCCTCTGGGTTATTTTGGTGGCTTAGCCCCTTTGAAATATAAATTCTGCATCCTAGGCTTAGTTAAATATTACAATTGAAGGATTTTCTTAGCAAAATGCTAATGATTCTCTCTAATGCCATCATGGGTTTGTCTGTATTGCATCTCTTGCCTTAGTTAATATTCTGCTAGAAGTTCTCTGTAGCTTACAGATAATTAAGAAACTGGGTCAAAATTTGGCTTAA
Source organism: Poecile atricapillus (assembly GCF_030490865.1). Classification (NCBI taxonomy): domain Eukaryota; kingdom Metazoa; phylum Chordata; class Aves; order Passeriformes; family Paridae; genus Poecile; species Poecile atricapillus. Next base: position 140,754,179 of record NC_081250.1, read on the forward strand.
TAATGCATTACAGAGTGCACTTCATACTGGAGCAAAAAGAGTGGGAATGGGGGCAGGGAGAAATCTGCATTTCATTATGTTACAGATTGGAGATGGCATCTTGATTCACAAGATACATTAGTCTCTATCACGATTTGAGCACAGCTACTTGCCTTCTGTTTAACAGGGATTTCCATATTGTGTTCTCAACTTGACTGACAATCCAGGATTTAATTAATTCTTTCCCTCTTCAACGTGACAAAGGTATTCAAATTGTGTCTGCAATGAAATTTTGTATTTTGGAAAAAAGGCTGGAAAGTAAACAATTAAGCTATGAAATATGTAATTTCCAATTAAATTGCGGTTTGTCTGCACACAGAGCTGCACATGCTCCAAGACATCCCACAGGAGTTGGTGTCAAACTCTCATGCACTTCAGAGGGCACAGACTTTTAAATATAACAGAGCACCTTGCTTCCTGAAAAGTGCCAGGGGAAATGTAAGATTATTCACAGAAGTGAGGCATTTCAAGGGATGCATGAATATCACATTGTAGAATGAAGCAAGAAACCAGAAATTTAAAAAAAAATCCTGGCATCAGCAGTAAAAGCTTCATTAAAAAGACAGGCATTTTTGTAAGACTTACTCTCTTCTGTGATCTCATTTTTTGGTTACTGTAGATCTTTCAAGATCATCTAATAAATCTTTAAGCCTTAATCACTCAAATTACTGCTATTTCTCTGTACATGTACATTTGCAAATCATTTATGGACATCTTCAAGCAATGTAATATTTAATTAAATTCAAGTAGCAGTTAAGCTAATTGGAGCATTAAATCAGTGCAATATTTCTCATATTTTTTTCTGTTATATTTCCTACAAGATACATAATTTTCAGTATCTTTTTCAAGATCACATATCATGTGTAAGGTACTGAAAACAACCGGTTCCACAGCTAGTCCTGTGGAAGGCATTTCATTCAGACAATGATGCAGTAATCCACTTCAGGTGTATCAGAACTTAATTGTCTGCATTTTAGGTCTGCATAGAGGCTGAAAATAAAACTTTCAGAATTCAAAAGACATTGTGTCATAGCAGCATCTGAAATATGAGTGGGTGCAGCCTGCTACACCTTCTGTGAGATTACATTCAGGAAGAGGTTTGGAATGAAAGGTCATGCTGTAGGGCTTTTTTCCAGTGTTTTTCTTAATTTTTTTTATTAATTTTCTGCTCATACCCTCACTAATGACTAAAGTACTAGGGATGTGTCAAATGCTGTCCCAGGATTACTGGTTTAATGGTCAGCTTGTTCCCTTAGCGTTGTCTGGATCTCTGAGAAAATTGCCCTGGGAAAAGTGTAGTTCAGAGAGTAACGTGAAATCTGAATTTGCTGCCTCTTGGCCTTCAGACCAGAGACAGTCTCTGTACTGACTTGATGTACTGACATAGACATAGACAAATGAGAATAGTCTGAGGATTAGGAAGAAGAAGCAACTGACTCCTTTCTTCTTCTGTGCTGACAGCTATGCCAGGTATAATGGACAGCAGTTCTTTTGCAATTAGGTATCCACTCTCGTATTGGCCATGGGAGCTGTGAATTTCCAGTACTGTTGAAACTCAAGTTTTATAAGCACACACATAAAATGCAATGCTTAGCTTTAAAAACCGGGTTTGAAGCAGACACTGTACTTTAGGTAGCACAAATTGTTGTAATGCCTCTACAAAGATGCTGCCATATACCCATAGGTTTCCCATCCTGTGTCACCATAATTCTCCTTGAACTTAGAGTACAACAGTCCTACTGGCTTTTGTATGGCCTTGTCAAATAATAATCTTAGTTTCTTTCCAGAATCTGCAGGTGATTTGTAGAGCAAAACTGTCTTTTTATGTGCAACCTCTTGCTTCTGTTCCTAAGGTGAGTCTACATAGAGATGTCTACAGACTGTTCCCTAGACTATAGTACATAGACAGCTAGTGGTATTCTGACCACTTCACTGTGTCATACCTGAGCAGCTGAACTCCTCCTCTCCAGGGAACTCCTCCCATTGCTCCTGCTCCTGCTGCATGCACCCCGGCAGGCCAAGCTGGGGAACAATGGTCAAAAGGACAGCCCATACCCATTGGACTGTTTGGACTTTACCAGTGATTTATGGATATATTTATTTCCTATTCTGCTTATTTTGCTGCATAGTTGACATTGGTCCTACTTTATTCTTACAGCTTAAAAATGGTTTCTGGAAGATCTTGATGGCCCTGCTTTCTTTGTATTTTTACTAGTCTGTTTTTGAGTGCCTCTTTACCATGATCACCATCTATCTCTTCATAACTTAGCTTTTCATAACTTAGCTTTTCATAAATTAGCAGTGCTTATTTAGCCAGACTAATATTTCAGGAAAACAGATGAATTGGCTGCTGCTTTACAATCAAATGTTAGCTCATGTATAAACAAAGCCTTGAGGCAAAAGAACAAAGTAAAAAAAAGCTACCATAAATGTTGGAATAAAATCCATTTTAGATATAAAATGACACCACATCTACTCTTAAAAAAGCTGTGTATGATACATAACACAGATGGGCCACAGCTTTTATGGACTTTCTCAGGTTATGGAGACAAAAGAAAAGAAACCTCCATAAAGTGGTGTTTTCTTTTGGGCCTCTGGATGAGCTACCCATGACTCCCCTCCCTCCCGAACCGGCTGGAGCACAGCGTCCCAGCCACAGCCTTGGAACCACATAAACTGTTACCCTCACTGCTAGCTGTAAATAACTGCAGATTTTTATAATTACATTTTGTTTTCCACTTCAGGTTTTAGAGTTTCTCTTATTAAACAGAGAAACAATTAATTTCTTTATCTATCTGGTAAAGAAGTGCTGCATTTTCCCCCCTTATATTTGCAGTGGGATGTGTGATAAAGAGAAATGCTTTTCAGTTTGTACTCAAGCCTGACTCAGGGAATGCTTGTTCTTACCTGCCCTTCTCAAGGCAAACCTCCCCTGGGAAAATTTAATGAAAATTTCATGAGAATTTCATGAAAACCTGAGCAAAACCTGCAATATGATGCCTATTAGTAGATCATACCTGGAAAATGCATAGTATGTTCAAATAATTATTAAAAAAAACAAAACCAAAAAACAAAACCCCAAAAAACAAATGAAGGCAAGTTAGGTTTTTTAAAATTCTTGTTGATGGTTTTAAAGTATAAGCAAAATGAATGTAGACCACAGAAGAGAATCCATCAGACAGGTGCAGTAAAGGGGTGTAGTATGGAAAGGTTCTGTCATAGGATGATAGAAGTGTTTATGTTAGAAGAGACCTTAAAGATCATCTAGTTCCATTCCCCTGCCATGGGCAGGGACACCTTACACTAGACCAGGTTGCTCAGAACCCCATCACACTCAGCCTTGAGCGTTGCCTGGGATGAGACAGTCCCATAATGTCCTATTAAATTTCTTAATAACATCACAGAGGGAAAAAGTGTTGTATTTTAATGGCTAAATTTACAATTTATGTTCTTAAGCCTGTCTTTTCAATAAGAACAAAGTTGTAGTTAATGCTTTCACATGTATGAACATTCCATCCTAAAATGCAGTACATAAGAATATAGTAAAGATATGTTTGTTTGGGAAATATTTCCCTTCTAAATATAACAAACTGTCAAAATATAACAAACATATCCTTGAACAAAAAAAAGCTTAATTTACATTATGAAGTAATTTAAACTTTTTTTTCATATCTTCTATTTATAAAGTATAATGCAAACACTGCATGTATCAACTAAAAATAAATACACATCCAGGCTTGACTGAACAACTGTTTTGTCAGTGGGGTCCAGCAATGGGGCTAAACTGAGTGCTTCAGGTTTATTAGCAAAAGTTTAATTAAGCGTGATGTTGAGAAAAGCCTGGGAAATATTAAGTGATTCCACTCAGAAGTGCTTAGTAGTTTCCAGGATCAGGAACCCTTTAATTTCTCAAAGTGCCCTAACAGCCTTGCTTTGCCTGCAAAATATTTCTAGAACCATGATAAGATTTTCTTAAAACTCATTTAAAAATTGTAGATGGAATGTACTAGCTTTTATGGCTTAACTATGGAAAGGAAGAAACATGAAAGTATTTAAGATCTTAATGTTACATTCTCCCAATGTCTGTTTCATTTTATAAGCATTTTCAGCTCAAATGCTTTCTGAAGATAATTTTATGCACCCTTTGTTTGTTACTGCAGCTGGGAAGTGTGTGTGTTTCATTTGTTTTGCCAGAATAAACAAGATCCTGTTGAATATTAAAATATGCAATATTTCATTTTCTATTACACTCCACCAGGCAAATAGTCTATTAAATGCTTAAATGTGCATTTACAAAAGAGTGCTGAGTTACCTTCTTAATGTTTGATTTTTGTGATAAAATGTGTGTTATTGTGTGTTAGATTTTTGTTTCATTTCCCACTGCACATGACTGCATCATTGTTCATTCTCCTAAGAAATTATTTTCTGGGGGTTATTGATTCACATTCCTTATAGTAGCATCAGCATTCCATTGAAATATAAATCCCCTGGACCTTATCTCCTATAGTTAAAGAAAAAATCTTCTCTGGTTCAGAAATTATAATTTGGAAGATGAAGGCACAAAAAACATTTACCTTAACTCCTGCTGATTACTGCTTCTTTCTGAAAAACAGACAATGCTGTCTTAATGTGCAGAGCTCCAGGAAGTCATGTAATACAGGAATAAAAACTTCATGATTAGGATCAAATTGTCCACATTTTAAAGGCTCTTTGATGATACCCTTTTCCAGTAGTTATCATGATTAACTCCTAACAATGGGCTTGTGATTGCAAAGATGACCTTTGGCACACAGGTTAATGCAGTGCTCTTTTCCCAGCACTGCAGATAGTCTGAAAAAACATCACAGCAGGGTGATGGCATCTACTTCTACTTACCTAATTGGAATCGGAGCTCAAAAATGAGGGGCTTAGTTTTGTTGCATACACATAAATGTCAAGTGCCATTGAAGATGCTTTTAGGGTATTTGAGACATTCTTCTGTAGCAGAGAGCAGCTTCAGGGAAGTCTGTGACCCCACAAAATCACATCTAGAGATTAAGTCCCAGAGGACATCTTAAATATTGTAGGATACTTCAAAATGCATTAGACACCTATGTATGAATAACTGAATGGCATCCTTAATAATCACCACTTAACATCTGCTGATTCAATTGTCTCACTGCTGGTAATTTTTGTGGAGTTACCCAGCTGTATATTCAATTAGCACTGTTGATGGAAAAGAACATCCTGGCTATCCAGCCAATTCTCAGAGAAGCTGCTGCATACTTGTATCATGCAGAGCTGACTGTGATGTGCTGTTATTAAATGTCTCAAGAAATGTGACTCCTTTTCTTCATGCTTTTAGTCAAGATGCAAAGTGGCCTCTCACCCAAAGATCCCTTTGCTTCTGAATTGTCTGTTGCCAGTCAAGGGGACCAGAGCCATTGTCAGCTGAGCTGTAATCTGTGTATATAAATGATCATGTATAATTACTTACTGCATATTTCAACAGGTTCTCTTGGTTTTTGGGTATTACTGTTCTTAAGTTGTCCTGAAAAGTACTAATTTCACACAAGGAGTCACAGCAAGGCAGCAACTGCTCCCATTAGAGAAATGGGATCATAGGAAGGAGTATCAGCTACTGCAGACCCAGCAGATGAGAACAGATGCAGCAGCAGCTGAGTGTTTCCACATAAACCTGAGTTCTATCACACTGCTTACAATATGACAGGTATGGTAGCTCTTGGGAACCTTGAGGTATTTGTATACCACCCTACAGTGATGGCTCTCTCTGCTATGTCCCTTGCACCACAGTCAGTCACATCTCAGTGTTTGACATCTTAGCCTTTGCTACAAACAGAGTTTCTCCTCACCCCTGTAGCAGAAGGGGGCACAGGCAGTGTCCAAACACAAGTGAGGAAATCAAAGTGAAATTTATAGAGAACTTAGGTGCTGACATTTAAGAAAAAAAAAGAAATCAATTAAAAACCCTTGTTAACTCACACAGGTGTTTAGAAGCCTATTGGGACCGAAGATTTATTTCATCACTAGTTATCTGACATGTGACTGTTGCATTACTAGCTGGCTTCTCTCTTCATCATCATGTTCTTCATGGTTTTACGGAATGTCCTCAGAGTCCCCACTCCCACATCCACCACTGTCCAAGTATTACCACATGAGCTCCTGGATCTAATATACATGATGTAAAATCCATGTCCTGGATATCTAAGCCCATCAAGGAAGCCTGCAGAGAGCAGGGCTGAAAGTCAGTCTTTTAAAACCTTGGCCAGTGTGCAGTCTGCAGGATGGTGCTTCAGTGAGCAAGCAAGGCACACATTTTGTCTAATGCAAAGACAGTAGTGCCCCATATTGACTGCACCCCACAGGCTCCATGGCTGTGGAAAAATATTTCCCTTTATGTGTTTTGAATCTTCTGTAGACAAGAATGTGTTATTTGCAACTTTGTATTTCAGTTTTGGCAGCCTCTTGTCACCAGTGTGCCAGGTACCCGTTGTGTGCGGTCAACCTACGACCTCCTCAGCTCCGCAGTCGTCTTCCAGCTCCCCTCCAAGCTCCTCTTCCTCCCGGGCTGTCCTGGCGAGAGGCTCTGTCTGCAGCCAGCCCCAGTGCCAGGCCCCGCGGGCTGAGCAGGCCCTGGCGCCGCGCTCGCGGCCTGGTGCCGCTGCGGGAGGACGTGGAGACCAAGCATCCCTTGTGCAACCCAAGTCGTGTTCACCCGGACAAGGCCACAAAAACAGTCTGAAGAAGCTGGGCCGAGTACAAAACACTCTCAGCAGCGTGTGCGGTTCAGGATTTGTCCAGCACATTCCTGCCTGCTGCTAAAACAAGCACTGGGAAGCCCACAGGTTTTCAAAGGAATAACTTCATAGCCAAATAATGAATATTGCTATGGTTCACATGGTTCACATGGTGTTTTCAGTACAATAACTGGGAATTTGTAACTATATATGACATGTTAACATCTTTTGAACTATGACAGCTGTAAAATGCAGGTTTGCATTCTTGCAAAAAGAAAGAAAATTATGAAGAGTTCAGATGTTTAATTTTAACTTGTTAATAATTCTGATTTTATTACTGACATTAATCACACACTGAAAGCCCTATATATCTTACACACTCACTAAGCAAGTGAAGAAAATTCATGCTAGTTTAACAAATAGTGTTGAAAATTCTTCAAGAATGCAGTTAGGCAAATGACAATAGTGATTATAAATATTTATGGTGACCTGTTTTATTTATCTACTGGAAAATCAGAAATAATTCCATTAAGTGTACAAAAATGCCACCTAACTATAAGATTAGAAGAAAAATCACAGTCCAACTTCTTACTGGCAGGCTGATTTTAACAGCAGAAAGATAAGACAGCTCATATTGAGGAAGTTATTTTTTAAATTTGCACTGGACTTGACCACCAAATGCAGCCTTGGTTTAAAAATGGATGCTACTCAACATGAGAAGCACAGATTTGACTTTGAGGATTCTCTAAAGCAACATCTGGAAAAATAAAAAAAAAAGCCAACAAAAAGGAGACTGGATGCTCCTTGTGCCAGTAAAGAATTAACCTGATCCATTGATATTCAGGGTAGTGATTCAGCATCACTAAAGCACTGGGTGTCCTTCAGGACCTTGTTTTAATGGGCTGCTTTTATGTGGGACACTAAGCTCTCACCTAATCCTGTGAACCCAGAAACAAGCCACAGCACTGCATTCTTACTGTGTTCCTCTGCTGAGGAAACTTTACATGCTGTGAGTTTAATGATGAAAGGTTTTGAATAGGAACATAGCAGGAACATAGCAATCTGAACTTGTCTTATGATTTTACTTTTTGGATATGGAAAATGGCCATAGGTGGATTTTCAAACAAAAAGATAACACAGTAAGCATGTGCTACACTGGAGAAACAAGGCTGTTCTTCACTTCTTTCCAGTTAATTTTTTTCTCATTAGTGTGCAGGCAATAAATTCCCAAGGTTTTAAAAATATCAGCAGATATAATGCAAAGAAAATGAAGTTCAGGCTGTAAAGAAGGGCAGAACCATGATTTTAGGAAATCTTTATGCACTCACAGTTGATGTCAGTAACAAAATGCCTCATTGCTGCCTGTCCTTCTCTGATACAGTACAGAAGCAGCTAATGGACAGACATCTGGATCTGCATCACCTGGTGGAGAACTGCTCAAGAAGAGCTTCTGGGTGTGAGCTGAGCCTGAAGATTACAGAACTTCAAAGGTGCTTATAGCTCACTTTGAAGTAAGCTGATCCTGTCCTCTCTCTTCCCTTTCCAGTGAGTTTTGCTCTTCATTGTAACAGAACATGGTCAAATCCTAACCAAACTGCTTTTATCGCTGCACAGATTCAAATCCCTATTGTAGACAGTTTGCATATTTTAGGTCCAGTGCAGAATTATTTTGTTGAGGAAGTCTCATTGTCCAAACCCACATTCTCCTGTTCAGCTTCCCAGACTTTCCAGGCTGGCAGCCTAAACAGTGACAGGGCACAGGGAAGACAAGAGGGGGAGTCCTCCAAAGGTTAATATCAGTCAGATAACAGTCTGATTCCTCCCTGGAGAGCGACTTCTGCTACATGGGAGGCAGGAAGGCAAGTTATTCCTTTAGCTGGGTTGGAGAAAAAATAATTTATCAGGATGAAATAGGACTGTGGTGCATCTCTATGTAGTTGAACTGCTATCTAATTGTCTGTGTATCCAGTCTCTTACATAGGATAATATTAGCTCCAACAAGCCAGCATGTGCAAAAGCAATGTGAACACAGAGTCAGTTACTACAAGGACTCACACACTTGCTTTCCAATGCAAAAGCATCCAGAGTTTTCAGATTTTAAGGACTAATTTGTTGGGTTAAACCTTGCTGTTTGAAGGGACAAATTGGCTGATGGGTCAAACAGCAGTAACTCCTTTCCATGTGCTGGACAATACTAACAATAATAAATTTATTATTAACTACTATTTTGATTATTACAAAAAACAACGCTGTGAAATACCCAGTGGCCTAAAGTAGGTGTTTTGACTGTTCTTCCAAGACTGCAAACCTCAGGACAGAGATTTTGATTGTGTAAGACAGTGAAGAACATTTACTATCCCACCATTATCTCTGAAGATTATGCTGCAAGAAACACTGTGTAAGAAACAAGACATTATTTTTCTTATTTTTTTGTAAACTGTCTGACCTCAAATACTGTGCTAAACAGGCCACAGATAAACTTTTTTCCATGCACTATAAGACAAAGAACATTACGGTGGCCAGTGCCAATATTTCAAGAATATTTCAACTATAATTTATTAAATATACTACCAATAAATTGAAGATTACAATTGGGTCCAGACAGTGATAATGAAAAGGAAGCAGCAAAACAGTGATGATATAGGGATTATGGTACTTTTTCAAGTAGCCTGAGATGAGATGTCAGCCACCACAGTTGAACAAATACTAGAAAATGATGTAGTCATGGATGGAGTGTTGTCAAATATCCTATTTTTCCCTATTTTTGTGGAGAACATGGATTGAGGTGATGTTCAGGGCAAGAACCAGACACTGCAAATAGTTTTTACAACACCATAAAATACAGTCCTTAAGTGTTGAGAGTGAGTGAAGCCAAAAAAAAAAAAAAAAAAAAAAAAAGGCTAACCCAAATGCTTTTGAGATGTTATCTGCTTTTTGTGGTTGTAGACTATTGCCTCTCCTTTTTTCCGCTCTCTCATTCTTTGTCACAATACCCTATAAGTCTTTACTTTGTCAGATCACTTTGGAGCACAGTTTCTGTTGGCTCTTTGTTTAAGGCTAGAGTATACACTTGCTTTCCTCCTGTGTAATTTCCTGTTATTTTTGACTTTATACTTTAGGTGCTTAATCATGTTCAGTGGGAAGTGTGTGCACTTCCTGGGTGCACACACAGCACAGAATTAATTCTGTGACAGATGCAGCACAGAAACAAAACAGCCTCTTCTTTATCACAGCTATTCTTGGTAAACCAAATGACCATCTCAGTCTCAGGGAGGGCTCAAAGACCACATGCACAGGAACTCTTGCAGTGCAGGTACCGCTGTCTGGCCTCAGCTGTCACCCTGGGCAGCACCACAGTCATCCCACGGCAGCAGCTTTTCCTCCATGGAGGAGCTCCAATGGGTTGCCTTTGGCTGAATGGACCCTTTCTGCACAGAAGGGGAGTAATCCAAATCTGTACAGCTGATAATTTCTTGATTCTTATCAAGTAGATCAAAGAGCTGTGTTTTAACAGACACAGTACTTGAATTTGGATCTGCAGAAGCACAAAAGATAGAGGTTTGTGAATACACAGAAGAGATGTTTATCCAAGACTGCCCCCCTCTGTTAATTGCTTCACAGCTAAAAAAAGAAAAATATTTCAAACTTCTGTAAATTCTTCTCATACCCTATAAAGTGAGATTTCCAGTATACTGATTTTTAGTGTGGGTATTTATTGGAAAAATAGAACCTAAATAAAATAAAACATAAAAAAAAGGTTAAATACTCCTGAAATTTAAACATGGAAAGCATACTGAATTTCTTCAGTGAGTATTTGAGTAGGGGTGATTTTATTGATCTGTTTGCAGCAAATGAAATATTAATATTTCTCTTGGTTTTTCTCTGTTCACATTTTGTATAAAATTACTCTAAGATACAGGCTACGGTTTTTTTAAAAAAGTTTTAGAATTTTTTTTTCTTTTTCTTTGGCAAAGACAAATCTCAGGACCATTTATCTTTCTTAAAGTTTCTGCTAAGGTTAATTCAGTATTTTATTCATGGAAAGATAACTTTATATGTTTAACATATGCTTAAATACATACTGGAAAACTCAAGTCTGTTTCTGAAAATTCCAACTGTAATGCTTAAAAATGTGTAGGGGAACAAAGTAGCCACGTCTGAATCTCATCATCCACTTCAAACCCGTTAAAACAAAAGCAGCAAAGAGAACCAGGCTGTTGAAAATGGAACAAATGAAACAGTTTAGTGAATAAATTTTTTGAGAAATTTAAAATGCTATCTTAAAGGTGAGTTTGGTTTGTGTGTTATTCAGTGGCATAAAAAATGCCATGTGATATTATTCTAGGAGACAACTATATTTTTAGAGTCTAATGAACAGATGTTTTTCTTAAAATTGCAAATAAGGGAAAACTGAAAATTCAGTTTTTCAGTAATCTACAAGATGCAAAACCAGATCATCATGTAGACAACATTTAACAAATCTTGTTCCTCATGCCAAATGTGTACTAGAAAAGTGCTTAGAGTGAGGCAGACCAGAGGTGCACAATTACAGTGATCAAGGGTCTTCAGTGTAAGAACTCAGTGTAGAAGCTCAGCAGGAGAAAGACAAGAAGCTCCGATTCTTTTAGGTAATAGCTTAAGATATGTGTTATTTGGAAAGGAATTCTTTCTTGTTCCATACATCCCTTGTATTCATTACTTATGGTATTTATTACAGAGACCACCACAATATTGCTTCCAGCTCTTACTGGTTTAAATATTCATTTCAGCCAGGATTTCATTCCAAAGAAAATTATTTCTTGCACAGACAGCCAGAATCTGTAACTGTTATGCTTATTCAGTAAAATATGGGGGAATCCTTCCCTCACCATGTTAAGTTGTAGCATTGGTGGGCTGCAAATTAATCCACACTGCAGCTTAATCCAGTGAAACCTTTTGCCAGGCTAATGTGCTTGTACCTACCCATTTCCAGCTCCTGGTAGATCCAACTTCACCAAGTCTGGTTGTTCCTCTACTCAGGGCACCCTTCCTCCCTGCTGGCAGTGTTCCAGGACCTGCCCACCAGATGCAGTGCTCTTTTGGGAGGGCTGATGAAGTCTCAGCACATAGCCTGGGAGCAAATGGGAGCTGTGCTCACATTATGACTGCAGTGCATTTATCTTAACTTTAGTAATGCTTCTCCCATAACTTCCTCAGACACACTGCTGAGGCATAGACTAGGTAAGTGGACAGCGAGATGAATTGAAAATTGGCTGAATTTCTGGGTTCAAGGAGTTCTGATTAGGAGTGTGAAGTCCAGCTGGAGCTCAGTTACTAGAGATGTACCTTGGGTTGATACCAGAGCCAATACTGCTTTGACTCTTCATTACTGGACTGGTCAATGGTGGAAAATGCACCTTGAACAAGTTTGCAGATAGTGAAAAAGCTAGGAGGAGTGACTGAACCATAAGATGGTTCTTCTACCATTTATAATACCCTCACCAGGCTGGAGAAATGCAAAATAGAAACATGATGAAGTTCACCAAAAGGATGTGCAAGCTCCTGCCGTTTAGAAGGAATAACTCAGACACCTCTACACACTGGTGGCTGACTAACTTTGCAGTAAAGGCCCTAGAGTGGCAGGCACTAAGCTGATTCCATCTGAGTGCAAGAAAAAATTTGTGTTGTGGTAAGTTTTTTTCCCTTCATTGTGAAGGTGGTCAGACACTGGAGTAAGTCACCCAGGGAGGATGTGGAGTCTCCATTTTTGGAGATACTCATAACTCAACTTGACATGGCCCTGGGAATCCACTCTGGGTGACCCTCCTTTAGCAGGGTGGAGCTGGACTTGATATTCTCCAGAAATGCAAAAGTCCAAAGACTCTGTGATCCTGTACAATGCTGCTAAGTCCAGAGTATTGCCAGCAACAGACAAGGAAACCTCTTCTTCTTGTTACAGTCTGAGGGAGAAAGAACACACATGAGCCCTCCCTGCCCAATGAAGTAAGATGGGCTCCTGCGCTGCGAGCATGTCAGGGAGGATAACATCACTTCTCTGGTGCTCTGCCCTTTCACTGCAGCTATGAGGAGGCTGTGGGTGCAGGAATTTGCACCTTCAATGTCTCAACAAACTGAACTCAGCCTTCCGCTGCTCATGGACTTTAATAAGTTGGCTGAACTCCCTCGTAAATGGATCTGGACAAGCTGCACTTGTCAGAGGCTCAGAAGGATGGAAGTAGCTCCTGACCATGTTGCCAGGATCATACAGCTATATTTATTCCTTAGACCTGGACAGAGAAGGCTCAGAAACTGAGATGTGGAATTGTAAACAGACGGTAGAAAACCTCACCTCTGAAATCTGAAGACATTTAATTTGACTGCAGCATGAGTAGCCAACTTTAAGAAACACTAACCTTGTCATTCTTGCCATCACTTTCTTCATACTGAGAAGAAAACAGAAAAATGATTTAATAATATTTGGGGTTTTTTTTCCATTTCCCTACAGTCTTTTTTCCCAGTTTTGCTCTCTTTCCTGCATGTTTGGAGAAGCAGGACCAACTCTAAATATGAACTTCTACACTTTGATGGCCATGGCATCAATCTGGTTTCTTCTGCATCCCTTTCACTTACTTCATTGTGTGCAATAAGCTTCAGATGAATACACCTAGCAGATCACTGAAGTGCTGACAGCACTGAAAGAATCAAAGAAAAAGTATCAAGGCAATGAAAATGACTCATCAGACATGCCAACAAATAATGAAGCAAAGCTGGACTACTTTGACATCTCCTGCCTAAAAACAGAGAAAGCCACATTTGTGGGGTTGATATCAGAGAAATAGTTGCAGCACAAAGAAATCCACTAGAAAAATCATACTTCACAAAAGATAGTTACCCTTTTCAAAAGTCATTTCACTGTATATTCATATCACAAAAAAATTGTCTTAACTAATTGTCTTAACTAATGAAGAGAAAAATTAAAAAGTATGCATGCATGGTTAATATGTTAGAAAAGGTGCATCACAATTAAAATATTTTTTCTCTATTTTCGTTTGGGCAGAATACAGTTCTAAGCCCTTCTCAACTCTTTCAGTGCATTATTTACTTTATAGATGTAATTACTGCAAGTGTTGACAGACTGATCTTGGCAAATAGTATTTTTTCAAAGAGTATTGTATGTTCCATTATATTTAACAAAATGTAAAGCATATTTAACAAAATGTAAAGCAAAAGTCAGTTATACTTCACCTCAAGTATTGTCTCTGTCTTATGGAGTTCTTTCAATAGCAAAAAAAGAAAAATCTATGAATTGTTATTAGGTCTAGGGACAAGTTTAAGTCATTCAAATAGATGTGCCATAGTCAAGATCTTTGAATGTGACTGGAACTTTTGGATGCTGGAGGGGAAAGGGCATTTAAAAATGTACATTTCTTTGTAAGGAAAGGAAAGGAAACCCTATTTTAGTTTAGGAGTTTAAAATGCTAGTTGGCTTTAAAAACATCATATCCTAAGAAACAGGAGTTATGGGGGAAAAAAGATAAGGATTGATAATTACAGTGCAATTCTGCCCCACAACAATCACAAATATCCATTATTTTGGTTTCTGTTAGTTTGCACAAGTACTGGTGCTGGTGATCCATTGCTTGGTTTAACCATACCATTGGTTATTCATTATGACTGATATTCAGTCAGCTCATTCTGAGGTCGTGAGCCTGCACTAATTCTGTTCTTGTGATGGATTAATGGAATTGCTTCCAGCTGTATTTCCAACATCATTGCCATGTAATCCTATTTATAGAAATTTTGTGGAATCTACACTAGCCAAGAAAAAGATGATCCATATCTTGCTAATGTGAATACTTTCAAAATGTGTAAATAGTTGTTCTTTAGAAATTTCTGAGGCTTGGCCAATTCAAAATAGTGAAAAGTAAATTTATGGGGCAAATTCACAATCAGTAAATTAATTCTTAAAATTCAAAATATTTTTGTTTGGTTGGTTTTTTGCTTTTAAAGGAAGACAAGAAGGAAACATTGGAAGTAATTTGTACACTAATATTAAGCATATTGTGCTCCTCCTCTATTTCCAGATATGCACATTATACAAACTCTTTCATGGAACCTAACCTTTTAATTTTTACCTTGAAGTTATGAACAATAGTTCTTCATTGGAATAACACAAAGACATCTATTGTGCCTTCCAGAGAAAGCTGAGTAAACTCAATTGTAATAAGCATCATTAGCTCTAAAAGCAGTCAAATTATGTTAGAATTATAAATGAAGAAAAGAAAACTGTAATAATAAAATCAACCAAGTTACACTGGAAAGCACATAGCATAATCTTAAAATAATAATTTCATTCTGATCCAAACAAATAAAAACTGAAGTATAAAGACATTCGAAGGCTACAAAGAGTTACAAAATCTGTTTACCCAGCAGTGGGATCCTCAAGACCTTTCTTGTTGGAATCACAGTACTCCAACTAGCTGCAGCCACAGGATGGTGCTCATGGGCTTTGGATACTGCATCACAAATCTGGGAGGAGGGGGAAAAAAGGGAGAAAGAGGGAGCCAGACTCTCTCCTTGGCAGGCTGTTCCTATCCCGAAACACGAGCCAGCAAGCAATGGTGGATTGGGTCGATTTACCTCTCTACATTTACTGAGTCTTCAGGGGCACTGCAAATAGACTGATCCACCAAGGGAAGCCAGTAAATGTGATCTTTTTGGACTTCATCAAAGCTTTGCTTCTGTCTCTCACAGAATCCTTCTGGATTGTCCAGCACACAGCTGGATAACTGAGTTATGTGACAGATAAGCAACTGGCTCATAGGTCAGGCAAAAAGAGTTACAGTGAATGGGGAACATCAGACTGGTCACCTATCACTAGTTGGGTCCCAAGGGGCTCCAGCCTTGGCCCAGCTCTCTTCAACATCTTCAATAACGACCTGGATGCAGGACCTGAGGGAATATTAAGTTTCCTGTAGATACTGAATTGGGAGGATCTGTTGACTCCCTCGAGGGTAGAGAGGCCCTGCAGAGAGACCTTGACAAATTAAAGGACTGGGCAATCTCCAACTGTGAACAAGGGCAAGTGTTGGATTCAGCACCTGGGATGGGGCAGCCCTGGCTGTGTGTGTGGACTGGGGAATGAAAGGCTGGAGAACAGTGCCATAGAAAGGGACCTGAGGGTCCTGGTCCATGGGAAGATAAACGTCAGTCAGCAGTGCCCTGGTTGCCAGTAGGGCCAACCCTATTCTGGGGGCATCAGGCTGAGCATGGCCAGCCAGGCAAGGCAGGGGATTGTTCTGCTCTGCTCTGCACTGGGGTGGCACCTCAAGTCCTGGGGGCAGTTTTGGTCACCATAATATAAAAAAGATATTAAGCTATCAGAGAGTGGGAGGAGGGCTGTGAAGCTGGTGAAGGGTCTGGAGGGGAAGCTATATGAGGAGCAGCTGACAGCATTTGGTTTGCTCTGTCTGGAGAAAAACAGACTGAGGGGAGACCTCATTGCAGTTATAACTTCCTTTTGAGGCTAAGTGGAAGCTCAAGTATTGATGTTTTCACTTTCATGACCAGTGACAGGACCCAAGGGAATGGCCTGGAGTTGAGTGAGGAGAGGTTCAAGCTGGATAAGGTTTTTTACCTTATCAGGAAAAGGTTTTTTACCCAGAGGTTGGTTGGGCACTGGAACAGGCTTGCCAAAGAAGTCATCACAGTACCAAGTTTGACAAAGTTCTAAAAGTGTTTGGACAATGCACTTAGGCACATGGTGTGAGTCTTGAGGTGTCCTGCACAGGGGCAGGAGATGGACTTGCTGATCCTGATGTGTCCCTTCCATCTCAGCATATTCTATAATTTTATGATTCCAGGAGCTGTTTCTTGTTCTGGTGGGTATTACTCTTTAGCTAAATACATAAATTAGGGACTGAAGGAGGTACGAACTGTATCATGTTTAAC
This sequence comes from Poecile atricapillus, assembly GCF_030490865.1. Taxonomy (NCBI): domain Eukaryota; kingdom Metazoa; phylum Chordata; class Aves; order Passeriformes; family Paridae; genus Poecile; species Poecile atricapillus. The sequence continues at coordinate 140,770,885 of NC_081250.1, forward strand.
ATCAATGAGTGGAACATCTTTTTGCTTTAGAGGAATTGTTATCTTGCAAGCTACTCTTGACTGGGATGTTGGCTGTTGCACACACCCGGCAGTGCAGTAGAATAACTGCAGGTGACAAGATCTAGGAATCTGGTAGATGCTTTTTAGATCTAAGAATGCTTTTGAACCTTTGCTATAGAAAATAACTGGACTTAAAGGAGTTCCTTTAAAGCTGAAACACTTCTGCAGTTTAACTGGAAAGATATCCATGCGCTATGAATTTGGACAAGAATCTACAGGACTGGGAATCCTACTCAGCAACAGAAGGTCCTACTTTACACTTAGTCACAGTCATCTCCCTGTGACTCACTGCCTTCTCCTGCCCTAGAAGGGGCTCCTACTTACATTAAGAAAGCATGTGCATCTCTGTATCACCTAACTGATTCTTAACTTCAGTCCTTCAGTGATTTCATTTGTAATTTTATACAGATGACCAGGCATGTTGTAATGAATATTTTCATTCACCTCTTAAATTCTCAGGACTTGCAGACTTTGAGAATACTAGCCTTAATTGTAAATTCAGTAGGATATACCGCAGGGCAACTCATATTTCTGTGGACATAAAGAATATAGATTCTGCAATTCCATGTATCACTGCAGTGTCTACCCATATGGCAAAAAAAGTAGATATGTACTAGAACACTTTTAATCAAGGTTTACACTAAGCCAGAAAAGTGTTGGAACAGTTTTATATAAATATTTCCCCAATGAGTCACTAATCCACACATCTCAATAGCTGGAGTGGAGAATACTCGCATTCCAAGCCATACCGCGGTGTAGGCAGCTTCTAAATCATTTATAGACGAAGTGAATAAGGAACTTTGGAGAGAGGAAAATGAGTTAACAGATAGCAAACCCAGAAGACCGAGGACACTGGCAAGCCCAGCACCTGCCCGTGGAGCGCCGCCCGTGTCCCCCAGCCCTGCTTCCCGCGCACCTGGCCGCGCCCCCGCCGCGGGGGTCGGGCCCGGGGGCGGAGGGTGGGATCTCAGGCATCGTTTATGCCTCTTCCCTCCCCCCTTCTTTCCACCTTCTGCTCTATAATTGCCCGCCTCCTTTCTCTACCCTTTCGCCTTATCAGATGCGGAGCGGCCAGGGGGGAGGGAAGCGGCTCTCCCGCAGCCGGCCCAGCGCCCGCAGCCCCGCGTGAAGAGGAGCGGCCGCTCCCCGCCGGCCGCTCCCGGCTGATGCCCGCACAGGTCGGTGTGCGCTGCGCTTCGTCCCGCTCGAGGGCAGGGGCGGGGGTCGGGGCAGGAGCGGGGCGCTTCCCATCCACCTGCCCGGCCACCTCCGCGGCGGCAGGACCGGAGCCCCGGAGGGAGAATGAGGGAGGAGGAGTTAGAGGAGTGGAAGGTAGCGAGTTCGGACTAGGACGGGGAAGCCCCTTTAGAAAACCCCCTTGCAAACGCCTTAATTTTATAGTTGATAGTAATTAAAACCCTATTAGTCTCTCTGCTAGCCTGGCGGAGGCTCTGGCTGCTGCCCGCTCCCCTCGCTCCGCTCCGCGCTGTGTCGGGGCACTCGCTCCGCCCCGGCCCCGCACGGCGCTTTCTTCGCGGGGCTGCCCGGGCCGGCGAGCGCGTCCCCGCTCCCCGCCGGCAGCCCCTGCCTCTCATGGGCCCGTTCCCCGCCCCAGCTCGGCGGAGACAGCGAGCTCCCCGCCGTCCCTGCCTTAGCCCGGGGCACTCGGTTTCACACGGGTGGGTGCTGGTGGTGGGGAGCCCCCGAAGGGGAGTCGGGGGCCAGGAGCGGAGCCTGTGAGCCGCGGACCCCGGCCAGGCTGGCGCTGCGGGGCTGTGGGGAGGCGAGGGGAGAGCGCGGTCCCGGTGCCCTCCGCCGCCCCTCTCTGCGGGGCCGGGGCAGGTGGCGCTCCGGCTTTGCCCCAGGAACGGGAGCGTGTTTCGGGCAGCTGTCCCGAGACACCGGGATCGGCGGAGAGCCCCGAGTGACCTGCCCGTCCCGGGGACTGCGGCAGGGCTGCGCGGAGCCTCCTGCCCTGCGCCCAGCCGGGGCAGCCCGGAGCATGAGGCTGTGTCCCGCGTTCGGAGCTCCCGCTGGGAGCTGTCGAGGACGCGCCCTTCCCCCGGGAGAAGGTGCCCTGTCGCCAGGCCCGTGCCAGGAGTCCTGGAGCCCAGCTGGGAGAGATGCTGCAGGGAGCGGGGCTCACCTCATGGCAGCGTTCTTGGCTTGCTTGGTGTCTGCTCCTAGTGCTAGTCTGGCAGATAACTCATTTACCACTGACTTACTAAAAGATGAAATATATAAAAAGCAGAAGGAATAGGATACTTGTTTTTAGTTCCAGAAGATGTCAGCCACAAGGCGGCTGCAGACAGAGGTTTCCTTTCCTAGTTAAGTGAACCCTGACGTGTGGATCATTGCAGAGGTGAAATTGCGTGTAGTTGATCCAGCACCAGTTGCATCTATGCCAATAAATCTCATTACTCTGGCTTTTCTCTAAAAGCAGCAGTAGACGATGTTTCTAACATAGGATTACTGGTCATTTAGTATTTATAGCTCTTGCTTTGGAGGCGGGTTTGTATCAAATGGGGAATTCAGCCACCACTGTGAGTGAATATTTTAATGTCTGGGTTATTACGGAAGGCAATCCACTCATCATCAGTGCTAACTGCCGGGAAGAACGAGTTGTTTGCTGTTGTTTGCAGAGTCTGTATTGACTTGATCCAGGTTGTATTCCTGAGTGAGGGGAGTACCCAACATGAGATACAAAAGAGGTGGATTTCAGCATGTTTTGAGATACTCTTGGTTTTTCCTATTGCCTGTCACAGCTGTCTGCTGATTGTGGTCCTTGAGTGTTTGACGCTTTGGTTCATGTAGTAGGAAACCTGGGAACTTTGCACAGGTTTCTGAATTCTGTCTGGAGGATGGGTCTAAGAACTCTGCATAGCAATATAGAAATTTCTGGCGCACATCTTTGATTTGGGATCCAGGCATTTTCCTCCATCTTGAGAGATTTATACTATGAGAGATGGATTCAAAATATATGTTTAAGTAATGTGAAATTTCTTGATAATTTGGTTTAAAGTTTGATAACCTCCCGTGGAGATGGAATTGACGATGTTTAATCCCCCTATATATTTCTAGGAGTTGTGTCAAGCATTCATGACTGAGATTTGTGGCAGTAGACCTACCAAGTCCCAGGACAACTATAGCAGGTTGCAAATACTCAGAGAGAGAAGGGGATGTATGTCTTATCCTCTTCTGCTTAACAATGATTGAGGTACTTCAGTCTGCTTTTTATAGTGGATGAACCACTTGCCATGTGCCTTCAAGACACGGGAAACATGGAAGGCAAATACAGTGATGATATGTCAGTAATATTAGAGAAAATGACAGAGGAGGTAAATGGGAGAAACCTGCAAAACAGAAATACATAGACCAAAATTTACCCAAGTAAACCTTCAATTGCTCTTTACTGACAGTAAAAAATCTACTATTAATTATCTTAATTATTTGTTTCTCCTGTAGAATTTTACCATAAAAGGACAGCAAAAAATCTTCTTCTTGGCCTAGAAAAGAGACTAAAACTAGTGCAGTTTACTGAAAGAGAAATCTTGATACATGCGATGCTAGGCATGTGTTGATGTATCTTGAGATTAGTACTGTTTTTAAGCTAATTTCTGTGGTCAGGTGAATTACCCACTCTGAAACTTGCTCTTTGGCACCAGAATTGTTTCCTGTAATCCAGCTAGTTCACCTAGGACTACCTTTAGTGTTCATATACTGCTGCATTCTAAAGTGTTGATTTCTCCTAACTGGTTAAGTTAGTGTAAATGGTTTTGACCATGACATTACCTACTGTAGGTGCAGGTAGTACAACAGAGAGTACAGGATAAGCTGAATAAAGTAGAAAAAGGAAAATGGAGAGTGGGAAGAGGATATGAGCTTCTTCAGAACAAAGTTCTGCCTTTTTAAAAAAGCTGAAGAGTTCTTTGCTACAGATATCTTGATAAGGTTCTTATAAAACAGGATTGTATGGAAATACATGTTGTACTTTGGTATTATCTATAGCTTACTCTATTTCCAATGCTTGTGTATGATTAGCAAAGAATGTACAGTTTCTTTTTATGTGGGCCAAGTTTTCAAAACTGTTGAGTAGCCCAGTTGAGGTTCTTTGTCCCCTTTCAGGTAAAATGTGCTTTGGTCATAAAACTGCTGCCAGGAAAATTTGTATCCACTGATGTCTGTGGTAAATTCCTTGTTGTTTGTTTGTTTTGTTTGCTGGAGTTTTTTTTGTTTGTTTTAATCAAATCTGTATTTTCCCCACAATTTTTACTGAAGTGGATGGCTTCTCTTTGCCTGTTTAGTAAGTATTTTTGTTCCATGTTTTTCCAGACCTCCTGATACTGTGTGTATTGAGGGGAAGAAGATGTTTTGTCGATACGAGATACAGAGCTGTTTTCTCTTGGCTTTTCTAGCTGTCACAGCTTTTTTCATCAGTGATGTTCAGGGCCAAGGTAAGTCATAAATAAGAAGATGGACTTTTCACTCTGATGTGCAGAGATAGACCTTTTATTCCAAATGCAAAGGTTACTTCAGTAGGATGTGAATCCAGTAGTACTGAAATGAAGCAGGAATTTTACTACTGAGCTCGGGGAGCAGGTGGGAGTAGAATTACACCTTCATGTGTGCTCTTTGAACCCAGTATCTCAAATAGCATAAATATTTGTGCAAATTAGTGTGTCTCAAAATGAGTTATATACAACATGTTTTTACTCCTATTTACATGAAAGTACTTATCAGAAATTGCTCTTATTGTCCTCTATGTAACCTAGTAAGTTTGAAGGATCAGCTATGATGTGAAGCTTGTATGGAATATGTATTTTTTTCTCTTTTGGAACAGTAGCTCTTTTAGTGCTTATATCATGCCATATTGCACAGATCTGTTAAATGTCACAGACTACTTCTGCAGCTTTTAAAATGAAAATCTCCTTTGTGAATATTAAAGGATACTGCTGGAATTGTTAGGCTTACATACTGGTTGGATTGTATTGACAGTGACTTGACTGCTGGAGAAAATTTATCCTATTGCTTGGGGAAGGAGGGAGGAAGAATACCAATGAGTTTTTATTATTTCTAAAGAAAGGCATTTCTCTCAACTTTAGATTTATGTAATCCCTTTGATATGAGATTGCATGGGCATAACCGGGAGCAGGATTGGATCCTGGGGTCTTTTAAAGCATTTTGTATAATGAATTATTCATGAGAACATTTGGAGACTATTGGCAACGTGGGGCTTTCAAAATCCTGATAATGCAAGTAGCAATGTTGTCCAGTCTGCGTGGCACTGGAGTGCTGGGGAAGCATACAATCTTAGATGTTTGGAAATCTGTGAGCATTTTACAAGCCTCTCCCAGAACTTAGGGGCACATGTAAGCTGTAATATTTGATGTCGGCAATGTGAGGTGAATCAAGAAATGTATGTTCCCAGTGTTCAGTGCATCATTCTGGTCAGAAATTAGGTCCAGAATGTTTGTTACTTGATGAGCCAATAAAGCAAAGCATATGGTTAGTCTTTGCTCTGTATTTCAGTCCTAATACATATGGTTAAGATTTGCAAAACAGGACTGGGTGTTGAGGTCCACCTCCAGAAAGTTTTGCATAATTCCTTGATCTTGGAAAACTATATTCTTCTCTGCTTTTTTTTTTAAACTGTGATTCAATCAATTATAGTTGGAGAGTTTTTCCCCTTTAATACCAATACAATGAAATGAAGGTCAGAGAGGTTATTTTTTTTCCACAGTAATCACACCAGCAGCAGCTAGAGTTGGTGTACTTGATGAATAAAGAACAATACTTCCCTTGTTCTTAGACTCTTTTAGCAAGCATCAGCTACGGAATGCTGTCAGCAGTGTGATATTAAGCTAAGTGGATCATTGCCTTAGCCCAACATGACTGTTATTCTATTGAATTAGGTGATATGAAGTCACCTTTCCATGTTCAGAGAAAAAAAAAAATCTCTTGGTACAATAAAAGTAATAAGATGTTTCTCATATTCTTTCTTTTCTCAAGGTTGCCACCTCTTGAAGTAAGCTCTTCATGCAGCTGGCTAACTATTTATAATTTTATACAGTTTATTTGACTGTTTTAATCAACTGTACTCTCTGCCAAGGTGTAGGAAGGGCTGGCATTAGTTCCAGCTTGTTTCCTTCCTTTGGCAAAGATATTCAGGTAAAGGTGTGTAATGTGACTTCTTGGAAAGGAGAATATGTTTGTGAGACTGAGGCCAACATGCCTGAAGCTACAAATTATCTCTTCAGAGGAGCTATGTGGTTCTATCTCATTTTTTGCCCTATTGCCTTAAAAACCACATAGTGCTGTTCAGTTTTTACTCAACAACAATTATTTTCTCAGCACTGCTGTTTCTTCCCCATTCAGTATAATGTATAAATAGCAGCTTTTGTCTACTTATGTCTTATGTTCTTATGTAGTACATGAAAATAGCACTGGGCAAGAAAAACACTTGGGAATTTTTCTTTTTTCATAAAGTAACTTGCTTTGAGAGTTTTTCTGTATTTAAAGATGGAAACTTTGTATAGCAATAATTTTACTACTGTAATTGCTAAGTAATTGTGGTGCATATTAATTTGTTCAATTCTTATGACAACAGTAAATTGAAACCCACAATATTGAGTTAGTATCCAAACTTAGACTATTGGATGTCTTGGAGAATTCTCAATAAGCAATTTATTGTATTTTTCCTTTTCAGTAAGAGTTGAAAACATTCTTTCCCTAGTTGTGCATAAGAGTTATGTCTTTGGAGAGCTAATTTACCTGGTGGCATAAACCAAAGCCTTGAACTTGTCAGTTTTCTTTTGGGTGACTGCTCTGATGTTGCTGACAGCCATTCTCTTTTGCATTCCTGTAAAACCTCTTCATGAGATCTAGCTACTGATTTTTATAGCTTGGATTAATTTTTTTCCCTTTCTGCAAGAAGTGAGATTTTGTTCCACAGACAATAAAGGTCCAAAGAAATAAAGATATCCTCTTCAGGTTGGTGAATGCACAGTAATTCCCATCAATATTTTGTTGTCTGTTCGAGTGCTAGATTTTTAACTTCCTTAGCTATATGTACTTTTCTATGCCAGAGCATTAGTCTTTGCACAACTAAGACACAGTTGATTATCTGCCTAGTGCATAATTGTTTTCTTTCTTATGGTTTATTGCTGTGTGGGACTGTCCCTTCCGCTGCGCTGCTGCCATTGATACAAAAAGTACCCAGTGAAAATTGATCAGTTATGTAAAGACTATTCTGGCACAACTTTTCTAGTCTTTCACATTGTAACTCTGTAGTATACAAAAAAACTTCTGGTGATTGTGTCCTTCTTTGCTTGTAAGGTCTGTGATTGTTTTTTAGGGGCTCATACATTTACTTGTTTTGGTGATGGCTAATAGCAGTTAGGTCAGAACTATGCTTCTTTGTTAGAAGGTGCTTTCATAAACTGACAAGTTGAAAGTAGGATGGAAAGGAAGAAGGTGGCAGAGAAAGTGAACTCTGAAATTCTAAGACATGATTGGGATTTTTGTCAATCCTTGATGTTTGTTGCTCTCTGCTCTGCTTCCTAATCCCCATACAAATTTACCACTTAATCCCAGTAAAATCTGCAGCATTTTCACACTTACATATAGCCATTATTTAAAAGTTTATTTTCTATTCCCGAGGCAAAATAATAAAAGGAATTGTATTTTTGTGAACTTCTAGGTATGATTTGTCACTCATGTTCATTCAGCCCCAATTTATTGTGATTTATGTATAGCTCAAAGACACAATGAATCCTGAGAATTAATTAAAAGCTGTAATCCATAATTACAGTCTGCTTGGCTTTAAAAGCTTTTTGCCATAATCTCTGTCATGTTTTTACAATTATAGCATGCTGAATGTTCTTGCATAAACCTGCCTAGCAAAACATTTTGCAATACGAGGGCCAAATTTTCAAAGAACTGATGTATCTGCAGCGATTCCTACACACAATCTTGCTCACAGCCTCTTTCTTTCTAAACCTCGGGGAGGTGACAGGCAGACTGAAGATGAGGTCTGACAAGATTGTGCCCAGCAACTAAAGGAATGCATGGGCTGGGTGTGAGCCCAGTGCTGCGAACCAAAACAGCTTGGAGTGTGTGGAGTTCATGTGCTGCCTGCTGTTTCTGTCCCCTTGCCTCTCTTCTTGAGCTTGTTCTCTGTGGTCTTTGAGAATGCATAGGTGTTGCTAAACTGTTCTTGGTACTTATGTACTCTTTTTTCCATGTTCTGGTGTTAAGTCCCTCACAGAAGAGAACTGCAGAACCTGCCCTTGGTCTGACAAAACTGCCACTTAGGGAATGAGAGGCTGGATGCAAGGGAATATATCTCTTGTATTAAACCTTCAGATTCTTACTTCTAAGATCCAAAATGTATTTAATAGTAGATGACATGAAAAACATGCACCCCTGAATCTCAAAAAATTACAGCCGGCCTTTTTCCTTCTTTCTTCCCCCAAGCTGCTGGAAAAAGTAGCACGTAGGAAAAAGTTACTGGTTTGGGACAGGTCTTTGGCTGATGCTGGTGCCAGAGCCGCATTGGCTGTAAGCAGGTCAAGTGGAGAGGCCAGAGGTTGTTGGCCAGCACATTCTGCCTGTTGACTCAGATGCTCCATGTGCTGTAATCCTTAAATCTCAGAAGTATCATGAGAGTGTTGGTTTATTATATCTGAAGGACCAACAAGCTGTGGGCATGAGCCTAGTCAATTAAGAGCAATCTTAGCCCTGGGAAAAAGAAATTACCACTTGCCTGCTTCAGATTAATTTCCCTGATTTCTTAGACTTACTAACAGAAACCTTAGGGATGTAATGGCAAAGGCACCAAGGGTTTGGAAAATGAGGAAGACTGTTCAAGGGGCTGTGGAGACAATGGGAAGAGAAGGAGTAAGGTTGGAGGTGTCAAAGGTTTTCTAGCCTTTCTATTGTTCAGCCTCTGGTAGTTTCCTTGGCTGCTTTTCCCTGTAGATTAGTTTGTTCTCTGTGAGCCAAATTCTGTTCAAATGTATGAAGGTTTTCCCTTGTTGACAGCCTTGGATACCCCAGGGTGCACTGCCATCTGCTCTGCTGCAGTTCTTCAATGAAGAAGGGCTGTGCCTCCCTGAAGCAGAGTGGAAAGGTTTTGTAGAGCGTGTTCCAGCATCTCCACTGAGTTTGACTGAGCAGTGGGATGCAAAACTTTGAAAAACTAGTTTATGAGCAGAGACACAAAGTTGCTGATACTAGGGTAACAACGTGGGGCAGTTTTTTCCATTTGTTCTTGTTTGGGTGGCTTCACTGATACATCACCTCTTTTTCAATCATTTCATGCTTTTATTCATTTCACCTGCTGCTTCAGTTTGAAACCTAGGTGATGGCACAATATAAATAGAAGCCAAATTTTACTTACCATCCAGATTTCCCCTGTCTAAGTCTTGACTTGCCTGTGCATGCCAGCTAGTCTTGATGAGACTGAAGCAGTGTTTGCACCTGCAAAGCTTTGTGCTGCGTAAGCCAGGTTTGCAAATTGGGCAGCTGATGTTCCCTTTTCCTTGTGCATGCCTGTCTTTTCTCTTGGTTATTCTCTCCTCACAAGGATTTGAAAATTTGGCCCTGGGTAATGTTCAATGTGGGGAAATGCCCACAGTAATGAGAGGTAAAGGAGTGTAGGTCATGCATATTGTCAATGTAAGCAAGAAAGCAATTTTAATTACCATGTATTAACAAAGAGCATTTTTATTGCCAGCTTTGCCTGCTAAACTAGTGTCTTAACATCTAACATTGTTTGTCTTTCTGTCCTCTGCTGTTAGGTTCTTTAGTTTGTTTTGTAAAGAGATAAATAAAAGGTCTGTCTGAGGGAAGTAGTGCACTTGGGGATGTCATTTTACAAACTAATAAACTGATGTATGTGACATTTTAAATAACTTGCATCCTTTACCATTAAAATTTTGTGTTGTCTTCCTATATGTGTTTATTTTTGTTTGTTTAAAATTGGTTAGTCTTTATTTGAATTTAAAATGTTGTTTTCTTTCCGAACTTGCAGTGCCTCCACCAACAAGACTAAGATATAATGTAGTGAGTCCTGACAGTGTACAGATCTCTTGGAAAGCCCCCAAAGGGCAGTTCACTGGATATAAACTTCTTGTCACTCCAAGTTCAGGTAAAAGCCTGTATGTTCTCTTTTAAGGTGAAGGTCTCTTTCATGTCTTCCTGAGGCATAAAAGCTTTTCAGAGTTTAGTGTCATCCTCCACAATGAAGAAATTGTGAGCAGGCTTTGGATAATGTAGTACTGGCTGGTCAACAGAAGAGAGATTGATTTCACGAGAGGGATGTCAGGCACAGAAAATGGGAATTGAATGCTTAAGGTAGCAGAAGTGGGTCAGTGCTAGTTATGCTTCATGTGTGGTCTTTGGGAATTGCCACTGATCATCTGTCTTTACCTTTCTTCTAGTGTGATGTAAGAAAGTCTAGGAAGGGTTCAAGGGAAAGCATTGAAATCCTAATTCAACCAACCTTTAAGGTGAATTTCCTGGTCCCTTATCCCTTAGTGAGCTCTCTGGAAAAGATCAAGAATAATTAAAAAAAAAAAACAAAGAAACAAGTAATCTTTTAAAGTTTTTTGAATGAAAGCTTGAAAAATGTAGGCAACAAATTTGCTGTATAGAGCCAGAAAGGTCCTACTTCTGTATGTTTAAAATTAAATTTAGATATAGAAGTAGTTTTAACATACAGCCAAAATACAACTTTGTACATATTGGCATGCAATCTTTATATGTAAATGGACATAGAAATGTTTAATATTTGTATTTATACAGGAGAATTTCCTTGCCCAGAGAAAGTTGGCAAAGTGAATATTCAGAGGTGATGTGGGTACAATAGGGTCAGAATTGGCAGCCAGTCATGGAGTGAAAGCCTATCAGTATGATGTTACCAAACTTGACAGATTTTGGTAAAACATTTCTTTTTTTCTTAATGATTTTGCTGTTTCATGAGGCCCATATAATGAGGTTGATCCTAAGAGTGTTTCTGTTTATGAAAACTGGTTAGAGTGACTATCTTGTTGCATTTCTGGGATATTCTCTGGCCTGGCTGTATAAGTAGTCCCAAAAGTGGATAAAGGGGGAATACTTAGGTCATGGTACAGCTTACGGTATTTTTAACTCATTATGTTTACTGTGCTATAAAAACAAAGTTATGCATTTGTTGGCTTTTTTTTGTCTTTTCTCCTATAGGTGGAAAAACAAATCAATTAATTCTTCAAAATACTGCGACCAAAGCAATTATTCAAGGTCTCATTCCAGATCAAAATTATGCCCTTGAGATCATTGCATTCAATGAAGACAAGGAGAGTAAGCCAGCACAAGGCCAGTTCAGAAGTATGTGTACATTTATGGCTGACATACAGAATGTATCAGATATTTAATGTAATTTCTTAAATGGTGACAAGCCTTACACAAAGGGGAATGATGGAAAACCAGTTTTTTCTGTGGTAGAAGGAAAATCAAAGCCATGTATTTTAACTGGTGTAAGTACAGGTGGAGGCCTGAATTGATTGTATAATATATTCTTGCATTGGGCTATCTTTGTTTCCACTGGACTGGCATTCCTTTCTTCCTCGTTTCATTAGGAAATTAGCTGGTATTTCATGGAAAGAACATTCAGTGAGTAGAAAGAAACTGCTGTATTCTGACACTTAAAAAATTTCCATTTTATTAAAATAATGTTATAGCTGTGCCAACTGGCAACTAGATGCTAGTTCAATAGAATGAAAGGCTGATTTCTTAATGGTCTCCAGTGGTCAAATATGTTTATAAATTTAATTTTTTTTATATGACCAAGACATACTCTTAATGTCTATATCATAGTGATATATACACCTCTGATTTATCTTGATCTTCATGTCAAACATGTTAAATATGATTAGTGGAGATTCGGTTGATAATGTGGCAGTGTAAAGTACAGTTGGAAGCCTAATGAATTCTCTGACACTAATTTTTTATCACTGTCTTTGCTAAATTGCCTTTCTCTTAAAAGCACCACAAGATAAAATATGCTGAATACTTGATGTGATGTGTATCCAAGCCCTTTTAGCTTTTCATCACTACAACTGTGTATTTATTACCTTAGGTTAGGAAACCCACAAAACCACAGATTACTTTAGCATTAAAGAGAAGCCCACAGAAGGCTACAGCAAATTCTATAATATTATATATCTTAATTATATATTATATTTGTTTTATTATAATATATATAATATAATAATGTATAATATAATAACATAATATATGTAGCTATTTTTGAAATGGCATTTAGGAAAAGTAAAACTGGCAACTCAATTTAAGGATATGGGGATAGTATACTCTCTTTGCTGCACTTAAGGCTGGAGTTTCATTTAAAAACATACCTTTCATGAGTAAAACCAGATACAGCATATATACAAATCCTTTTTTTGCTCTCCTGTATTATAGGTTTTTTTCCCTGTTCTCTGACATGTGGTCAGTAATTCTTGAGATGATAAAAGGTCAAATATATAAAGAGCTTTGAGAATACCATCTGGTTTAGTGCATTGGAAGTATGGTTTTAAAATGCTGTGGAGTTGTAACTCTTGTACTAAGAATTCTCAAACTTACAATAAAATTTTATTGTCAAAAGAGTATTTCTTTTTATATAGTGAGGTATACATTCTTATTCTAATACATAGTGTTTAATGAACTAAGATCAATGGGAATTTTGTTTCTTTTGAAAATGCAGATGTTAAAACACATGCTAGATAAAATCTTTTTCTGTGTAGATATTTGAGTAAAACTGCTGTCTTGGCTCTTCCTATGTGGTTAGAATTTTGACAGTTCTTGAATCCAGAAATCTCTGTCAGGATGTGACCAACTTGTCTCCTTCGAACATTTTCAGGCTTTTGTACCATTTTCTCTGGAGACTTGCCCCTCAATAGCAGTAGCATTAGAGAGGCAAGCTAATTGGCTTTGTTTTTGGCCTTTTTTCAAAGGAATGCTCCTGGAAGGATAAGCAGCAGCAACATTCTTTTTGGCAAATATTATTAAGAGTATTTCACCTCTCGTTTTAGTCAGATTCTTTTTCAGTTAAGGATTAAACCCAGACTTCTGACCAAGACCTGTTGTTGTTGTGGCATTATGTGTAACCTAGCTAATAACCAATAACCAAGATCTGCCTTGGTTATTATTAAAAGCTGGCTCCTCAGCAAGCTTGTGGACTTGAATTTGCTCCCAAAGCAGTTTCACAATTGGTTGCTAAAGGCAGAGGTGATACACAATCACATGTGCTGTCTTAGTAAGAAGAGGAGTCAAAATTTCAGGTTTTTTGTTCTCACCTCTGTACCTGGAGTGTGAGCTCTATAGGTTCTGCAAAGGGTTGTCGTACTGAGAAAATCACGTTCAGATGCCTTGTCTTCCTTAGTCTTGTGATGATATTTTGAATTGGAACACTCCTGGTTGATTCAGATATTCCATATACTATTGGGTAAATTAGTAAATCCATTTGACTTTGGTCCCACTAATATACAACAGAATATTTGCATTGTCTTTCTTACATAGCCAAGAGACAGATAACCTCCTTTCATGCCCTCACAGTGTTTTATTGAATGATGCAGCACAGAGAAATTTGATCCTGGCTAAGGATCAGTGCCTGCTTGGATGAATGTCAGTCATAATCCAGTTTTACATAAAGTAAGAAGTGTAATTGGAGTAGAATTTTATTTTTTGTGGAAGATATTCTCAGCTTCATTGTTTTAAGCTTTTCCTGTCTGTTGCAGACAGATGGAGTGTGGATTAGCATTCCAAGAAAATTCTGGAAGGGCTTGTTCTTCCCAATATGTGACTTTAGCAATGACTTTGTCAGAACCTTTCAGGCTATTAGTAGAGCAGTACTGTTCTACTAATGTAATATTAGGAATTGCTAACCAAATTGGGTTCTGCTTGGCTGTTGTGAGCGATTTGGGACATAGTAAAGGAGGTATCCCACCCACTTGTAGTACAGGAAACTGTCAAAGTCTCTGCTCTGGAGCAGCCTTGCACTGCTGGGAGTGCATTGATGCCCTGAATACAGATTTGGGCATGGGATCTAAGCTGATTCTGTAACGAGGACAGTGTAACAGCTGGCCTATGTGCTTTTGTGTTGACTGTCTTGGAGTGAAACTTTTCAATGTTGGACTTTCCCCAGCTAGCTTTGCCAATTTTCTGGACTGTATTTCCAGTGTGGGATCTTGTCTGCATGGGCTTAGGTGCTGATGTCACTATTTGGACTCTCCTGTGTGAAGAGAGTCAGTTTTGAGAGTTTTAATGATGATAGAATGGGGAAAGATCCATAAAAATAATAAATGCAAAGGGAGGGAGGGAAAACAGAGAAACAGTAACTCATTACCTAAACATCTTCAGATGATCTGTGCAACTACTTTATCAGGAAGAAGAAAATGACATGCTTGTAACTGCATTGTTTCTAGATTAATTGATTTTCCTCCCTTACTTTACAGTTAAAGACATAGAGAGAAGAAAAGACACAAGTAAATCCAAGGTGAAGGATCCAGAAAAAACAAATGCGAGTAAACCAGCTCCAGAAGGTCAGATCATAATGCATACGACTTATGGGATATTTTGAAAATAATCAGCTTCTCTATTTAACTTGGCCATTGTAGAGATTTTCTGTAAGTCAGTGTTTTAAATGTGGTTCCCAGGGTTAAATTGAATAGAGGGCAAAAACCAGTATTTTCAGAAATACTGGAGAACTGCTACAGAAGTATTTCTTTCAGTTCTGTGTTTTGCTTTGCTTTTTTATAAAGTCCTAATGCCATCATGAATAGATGAAAATTATTAAAAAAAAATTTTAGATAATGTTAAAATTATTAAAAATTGCTTGTACTTCCCCACTGGGGGCACTTTGAGTAGTGGAAGAATCATGCAGGTGTGTGTGTGTATGTAATAACTTTTTTATCTTGGCTGTGAGACAGACTGGCAATATTAATTCCCACTAAAGTCTAATTGATACTATTGTATAATTAGCCTCATAATAGCTTGATAAGTCTGTCCTAGTGTAGGTTGTATATATGAAAACATTTGAAACATTTTGAAGGAGGGGAAGAAAAAAGAGTTAATTTTGTCCTGATGCAAGGCTCCAATCTTCTGGTGAAATGTGATATTGCTTGCCATGAGAAGTTTGTCTAGTATGGATGAAAATCTATTTCAAGCTTAATATACAGATCTATTTCCTGTTATTTTAAATTCAAATAGCATCTTCTTTATGAAGTAACCACAACAGTAATTATTCCCTTCAGTGGTTGTTTGTGGTATACAGAGCAAGAGGAGCTTGGTATGACCTTAAATAGTCTCTCTATGAATAAACTGGAGAGTTTCAAGGATCCCATTTTCGCCTGCCATATAAATCTGTCTCCAGTAATGCAAGTATTAAAGACCTCACCCAAATTTCCTTGAAGCCCATGCAAATTTTTCTTAGGTGGGTTTTTCTTCTTAACACACATTTCTGTGTCATGTTGTATTTATTAACACTATGCAAGTTTGTTTCCATACAGCATTTCTCAAAACAAAACACCCTTGAATTCCATTGGGTGCATTGGAAGAATGTTAGCTAGTGTTTGCAACACTAAAGAGACAAGTTGTACCTGCTGGTGTGTGACAGGGTAATGGATAGGTGATCTTTCCTATAGCATGTCTAGAGGAAGGCTGAATTGGAAGAAATGACAGAACTGAGAAGGAAAATGTGATTTGCTTTCTTAATGAAAGACAAGTGATAAAAGTTGAAGGAGGGAAAACTGGGCCTTTACTTGGAAAATGTTGATTAAATACAGACAGAGGAAAGTGTCTGCCAGACTACGGGAGAGAATTTATGCTTTTTTTGTGGAGTAAAATACAACTGGCAAGAGGAGCTTGGATCTGCAGTCTCTTCTTTTTTAGGATTCATGTTTACTTTTGAAGTCTTTAGTCACTTTCCTCATCCTTGCACTACTTTTTACTCGTCTGAACTACTTCAGTTGTATCAGGGCAGTTTGTAACAGAAGAAAATATATCTCCATCCAGCACTTGTGAAAAGATACTGCCTTATACTTCCTGTAGCATGTTTTACTAGAAAACCTGGTATGCATTTAAAACTAAGGCAAAACTTAAAAACTTCTCAATCAGCAAACCTGATCATAAAGAAAAAATATTGTGCTAATTTTTATGAATTCTTGAATTTGTTTAACCCTATTTCCAACTCAGCTATATATAATAATTAAGTAACAGACTTTTTCCTCTGGTCTAACTATTGCATATTTCTCTGCATTGCACAGTTATAATGATTATTCAAAGTGATGGAGATTCCAACTGAATGACTTCAGTGGGAGTAGGATGAGATTCCAAGAGAAAATGTTGGGCAAAAATAACAGCAGCAGCAAAAAATGTGTAGCTGGTGTAGAAGTGAATTCAGAAGTGAAACAGACATTAATGGTACCAAAATTTTCTTAGTTCAAAATATAAAGATTGTTCCACCTCAAACTGAAATTGGATCAAAGAAATAAGGAAAAGTCTGAAAGAAATGGATTAAAGAAATAAGTCCAAAATTTTACAGCAAAACCATAATAACTTGATCCTCTGCAGATGTTCGACAGGAAATGATTTGAGTACAACCAAATGAATTCAGGCCAGCAGTTAATTGGTTTCATAACCATTTAGTGTACAGCTAAATTTGGTGGATTTAATGGCAACCCTGATCCATTCTGTGGCTGTGTTTATATCTTTGGTCAAGTTGGTTAGACCTCAGGAGTTAACACTACAGAAAAAATTATTAGAATCGTAAAATCATTGAGGTTGTAAAAAACCTGAAAGATCATCAAGTCCAATCTTTGACCTAATACCACCATGTCCACAGAAACATCTCATGAAGAGCCACATCCATTCAGTTGTTGAATGCTTCTGTGGATGGTGACTGCACCAATTCCCTGGCAGCCTGTTCCAATATTTACACTCTCCTGCCGTGATGAAATTTTTTTGTAATATCCAATCTGAATCTCCCATGGTTCACCTTGAGGCCATTTCTCCTTGCCCTGTCCCTTGTTACCTATTAGAAGAGCCCAACCTCCACCTGGCCACAGCCTCATTCAGGTGTTGTAGAGCATGACAAGGTCTCCCCTGAGCCTCCTTTTCTCCAGGCTAAACACCCCCAGCTCCCTCAGCTGCTCCTCATCTGACCTGTGCTCCAGACCCTTCCCCAGCTCCACTGCCCTTCTCTGGACACACTCCAGCCTCTCAATGTCCTTTTTGTAGTGAGGGGCCCAGAACTGGACACAGCACTCAAGGTGTGGCCTCACCAGTGCTGAGCACAGGGGGTCAATCCCTGCCCTGCTCCTGCTGGCCACACTGTTCCTGATCCAGGCCAGGATGCCACTGGCCTTCTTGGCCACCTGGGCACACACTGCCTCATGTTCAACCACTGCTGACCAGCACCCCCAGGTGCTTTTCCAAGGGCAGCTTTCCAGCCACTGTTCCCCAGCCTGTAGGATGGCATGGGGTTGTGACCCAAGTGCAGGACCCAGGGCCTGGCCTTGTTGAACCTCATACCATTGACTTTGGGCCATTACTCCAGACTGTCCAGATTCCTCTGCAAACCCCTCCCACCCTCCAGTAGATCAACAGTGATGCCAAGCTTGGTGTTGTCTGTGACAGTTGTCACTGAGGGTGTTACCAAATGTGTCTGTATAAAGTTTTTAAAATCTTTTATGATGGCTGTCAGGTTGAGTTAGGTAGAATAATATCTACCTGAGAACAAGAGCCATCTTTGCCCATAAGATAAATTGCAAACAACCATTGTCCAGACTACTATTGTCAGTGGCTGTGGTTTCTGCTCTTGTCTTGAGTGAAGGAGGACCGTAATTCCCCAGTTATTAGTGTCAAGTTTTGATGTTAAGAGGTGCCTTCTGTGAGCATCTTTACCACTTGCTACAGACTTATGCTCACTAGCATTAATAAACCAGAAAATCCACAATCATTGTTTCGGGACAAAACTAATAAAGCGCATCAATGTACTTGTCAGTGAGTATGAAAAAAGAGTATGAACTCTTTCAATATTACAAGCTCCAGTTTGTGCATTATGATGTTATGTATCCTGCTGATTTTCCTGAAAGGCACTACAGGCACATTATGGTATAAAGTTGCTGTTTATAAATACTTAGCTAATATACCTTCTTCAAGGTCACACAATAAACCCCAGAAATTTCAATTTCCATGGGACAAAGATTTCACCTAACACTTCTGCTCCTAGAAACCAGGTCTTTCCTAAGAAATGCAACATATAAATACCTGTACTCATGATTCTAGGTAGTTCCAGAGCATTTCACTCGTATTTTCATCTGTGGTTTGCAGGACTGTTTATGTATACTTTGTTTTATTTATGTATATATACATACATGTATGTATGTATACTATGTTTTATATATATGTATGCTGTCTGCTATTTAATTACCAACTGCCTAAGGCTCTGAGCAGTGCTGGGAGCTGTAAATGCCTTCTCCCAAACTCCGAAATCTACTTTCTTCTTCTGTCCTTAAATTGTTATGAGGGTTTTCCTCTGTCTTTATGGAACTCTCTCAACAGCTTGTATGGCTTGTTAGTAAAGCAGCTCCAGCAACCTAGATTAAAATTTCCCATCTATTCTGTCCTAATCATTCGAGTAGTTTAAAAAGATTTACTCCTTTTCTGCTGTAAGTACTGTGCTCTTATCTCAAGCAAACCTCCAGTGTATATCCAGTAATGTCATGGTGCCAAATTAATTCAGGCTTAATGTCTAGCACTCAACCATCAAATGTTCACTTTATATTTTATTTCCAGAAACTTTCTGTATGACTACTTTCAAGTCTTCAATCTCCTTTCTATATTTTTGAGAGCCTGTCATTTTTCGGAGCAGTGATTTATCACTGCTGTGCACACTCATATTAATAATGTCAGAAGCCTTTTCTCTTTCTGTCTGTTGAGAAAAAGCTCACAGATGCAGCTTCTTTCAGCACGCACTGATATTTGAGTGCTTGTACCCTGGCTTCTCTCCAACTCCCTCATGTACAAAGCTCTTTTCTGTACAGCAACAGGGGTTAATACATTCTGTGCCTTCTCAGATGTTTTACAGTTTCTCAGAAAGCTTCTATGACTGATTCTCTAATCAAATCCCTTTGGGGAGGGGAGAATCACTGCTCTGACTATATCTTCTGGCAAATATACGACTATATCTTTTTCTGTAGAGTATTTCTCCATGTATCTGAACTGGGTTTAGCTGCCTCTTTCAATATAAACAACAAAACACTGAGGCCAGTTTTATCTGCATGCCTGTTGACTTGATTGGCGGGGGCTGTTAGTTGAGAGGTGTGGTGGCTTAGTGTAGGCTACCAGCCAAACTTCCACCTAGCTGCTTGCTCATTCCTCTTCCCTGCAGGATGGGAGAGAAAAGAGGAAGAACAGGAATGAAAGAGTTCATAGGTTGAGATAAAGACAGGGAGATTGCTTACCAGTTGCCATGGTAGGCAAACAGAGTCAAGTGGGGGGAAGATTTACTTTTTTTTTTTTTTGCCAGTTAAAAATTTTGCTAATGTGAGTAGTGGGAAACAAGAGACAAACATTAAAACAACAGCTTTCCTTTCCATTTTCCCAGGCTCAGCTTGACCTCCTCCCAGACTCCTCTCCTCCTCCCTTGTTATCACTGCAAACTACACTCAGTCCAAGTCCCTCAGAGAGGAAGCAGTGGTGCAAAAGGGGTGTTGAGAGGTTGTGAGCAGGGCGTAGTGGTTTCTCTCTTCCATTCCTTTCTTCTGATACCTTTCTTCTCCATGTACATCATCCACAGGCTGCAGAAAATATCTGCTCTGCCATGGAGCACACTCTCCTCTGACTTTGTGGTTCTGTCTACTGTTTCGCACTCTTTTTCACTCTCCTTCACTCTTTGCTGTCCATTTCTTTTTCCTTTCTTAAAAATGTTTTCCCAGAAGTGCCGTCACCTGTCCATGGACACTTGGCCTCTTTTCACTCCTGCAGCCTTTATCCTGCCAAGCCTGGCCACAAACACTCAATGCCAAAGGTGCTCCACTTGTGCTTTACTGGAGTAAAGAATTTACACAGTCTTTAACCTGTCCTGTTTGGAAATCTCCTTATGAAAATCCCAAATCAAGATGATTTAGGACAGCACAGGACATGTATGAGTCAGATTTCTCTTCTGAATCAGGTGCTGCAGGATAAGCCTTACACAGTCTGTAGACATTCAAACAATGAGAAATAAGCTCCCATAAAAGACTGTGATTTGTGTACCACAATGGTAGTCACTTTCTCATTGTAAAGTGTGTGTAATGAACAGTAAGTTTACTACAGTATGACTGCTTAGGGAGGTCAGGGATCTTTACTGCACAGCACAGAACACAGCAGTTTGTTCAACCTTTGCAAATTAAAATTGTGTTTCACCCCAGAGCAAGTCCATTAGGGGCAGGTGTGGTTTTTTCAGTGATTTCTATGAAAATCCAGTGATATGGCACTGAGTTAAATACCTGGGGGAACTGCAGCTTTTTCTATCCCTTAAGTGCCTGTTTCTGATGGGAGTCACCTTTACCACATGCTAGAAGCCAAACTGGTAGAATATTAGCTGAGCTCTCTGGGCTAGTGGGAAGCCATCTGAAAGCTCTGACAAAATGGGTGTTGCCACCCTGCCCAAACAGAATATAGAGAAATCTCTAGGAGAAATTGATTGACAATAAAAGCTAGATCTGAGTTTCACATTGTGGAAGACTGGGACAAGCAGGTAGAAATTTAGGACAGAGAATTTATAAGTAATCTATGTTCTGTGATTATAGAAGGGACAACTTGGCAATGGAAAATTTAGATATTTGGTGAGTGAAAAAAGGTACAGTAATCATAGTGGGCTTTAGAGTTAGAAAAGCAGATGCTCTATATAATGAGCTGTGTAATACCATACCTTGGCATTAGGTGCAGATGTCAGGTTACATTATCTGTATGTAAGATAACCTGAACTAATATTAAAAACAGCAAATAGTGACTTCATGTGCTTTGATCAGTAGTCCTGCACTGTATAGTAATTTAAATTAAAAATTTTTTGAGGAAGAAGTTAAAGTTATCTGTAAGGAGAAATGTAGGTTTCCTTTGAAAGAATTTCATATTATTAGTGGCCTTTAATGAATTTAACATTGTTACTAATATTATCATTATGATTGTGATTATGCACACAGATATGTGCATATACAAGTTATAAATGCAATGAAGAATAGCTGCTCATTTAGTCAAAGCTACCTCTGACACAGCTTTTTTTTATTCACTACTTAGTGATGCAGAGAGAAGAGATTCTGGTTATATTGTACTAAATTTCATGTTTTTAGCACTTTCAGGGTTTAGTATCATAAAGTGTTCTGGAAAGAGGCCTGAAGTCATCTGTCATGTGATACCTATCTGCTGAGTAGCAATAAGTATGCCTGCAGTTTCTTTTGGGCAAGTGTGGTCTGCCGGTGCTCAGTTGCCTGTAAAAACTGTGTAGATATATCCAAAGTTATTATGGTTTTGTGGTAGAATAGTTTTTGATATTTTTTTTTAACTTCCTGATGTGTTGTACATTATTAGTGATGTTATTATTTAAATTATTTCTACAATCTTTCAATGTAAATGTTTCTGAATTATTTTTTTTTTCATAATGTGTTTTTCATTCAGTGCTATGCACCTATCAGACCACAAAAGGCATATCCTTCCTCAAAATGCTATGGTGTACTTGTCTGAGGTTTCTATTTTAATAGCTCTTAGAGTGAGGTGGAATCAGTCTTCTGATAGTGGTAGAAATGAGAGACGTGTAAGCTTAAAAAGATATACTGATTTGCATTCTTCTTTCAACATTCCTACTACTTTTGATGCAAATGAGCTTTGACATTCATTCATAATGTTATAGCTGTTGAGTGGCACTATTTAAGCAGAGTAGGAAAAATCCACAGAGAAGTATATTAAGGCACTAGTCAGCAGAAGAGACTATTTATCTAATTTATTAACTTGTCTGTTTAGTTAATGTCAGATGCTTCAGTAAGTATTACTAGACAGTGTGAAATGAGTGCTATGAGGTATTTGACTAAACCACAGGAATGAATACCTTCTGAACTTCTGCTTCATTGGCAGTGTTTCATAGTTTTACTCACTTCATCCTGGCTAATGTAACTGCAAATGTTGGTTTTAGTCATGATTTTTTTATTACTTGCTGAACTCCAGCGCTATGGAACTCATTAACTATGTCTTTACACAACCTATAATTTGATTTACTAGCAGGGTTTCCTTGAGCTTTCTGGAGGACACTTTAGGTCTTGATTATGAGCAGCAGAAGAAAGAAATGATAACTATGCTGTGTGGGCATTTTCCCCCAGTGCCATAATGTTCTTCCTAAACAGTCTTTGTCTTTTCTCAGCTCTTGCACATTTTTCTGCTTTTGCAATCTGAGCGTAAAAGCAAAATCTGTTGGAAAGTACTTAGCTCTTTCACTTTAAATACTATTTTTTTGGTCTTGCTTTGGGGACCACTGAACCCTTTAGCCCAGTGCCCCAGCTCCAGCCAGTAGCAAGACTAAGCACGTAGTCCCAATAGGTCTGCGATGATCAAGCACAGGGCTTGGCCAAGCGAGTACTAATCAGCCATTTCTGCAGATGGAACTGGTCCCCTTGATGCCTTTATTGTTCTATTTTCCCATGCATGCTTTTCCCCAAACTACCTTTCAATGCTTTTTGGATCCTCTCCTAAACATATCTTATTAGATCTTGTAATTAGATCTACCTAGTCCCCAGGTACTCAATCCTGCATCCCCTCGGCTGTGACCCACCAGTCTGAACCATACAGACCATGTTATGAAGTAAGAACAAGTTATCCAAATGTGTGACTGATCTCAGAAGATGCAAGCAGGATGAAACCTGTGCACTTATTATTTAGTTTCTGGGTCAATGCTGGAATTACACAAGAGGCAAAAGAGAGAAAAAAATTTCTGCATACCTCTTGTTTTCTTTTGTTCCAGTGCAGTACAATATTGAAGGGTTGCTTGAGCTAGATGCAACCAAGTTTACTCCAAAACTAATAGCAGTTCAGTGATCCCATTCAGTACAGCACTCCCTGGTGAATGCACTTCCCTGCTCAGAACTAGCTAGCTCAACATCTACCTCATCCTCCATTCCAAAGTGTAGAGACAACCCTGGCCATTAGCCTTTAGCATCAGTTTCTTGATGCTGCAAAATGGGAAAATTGCCTATTTCAGAGATACGTTAGATTATTTAAACGGTATGGAGTACTTTTATATGATAGGTTTCATTTTTGGACATTTGTAAATGAAAATCTGCATCAGAAAATATAGTGAGTTTAGAGCTATTCATTGCATTTATCTACATTCTAGGCTACTGCCTACATTGCCCTAAAAGATATCTATGCATAATACTGAGGCTAATATTTCACCTTTGCAGTGTCTGTAGGGAGTATTGCCTTGTCATGGATGAAACAGGATGCACATCTACTGTCCTTAGCTGCCTCACACCTGAGGACATGTGCTCTATCTAGGCTGTTACTTCAGGATTCTTTTTTGGTTTGCTTTTCAGTTCTGTGTTTACCATCTTGGTAAATATGTTTGTAGTCTTTAGCAAAAGCTGCCTTTCAGCACTGAGTGGCATTTGTCCTGACATTTGCAGTGACATTTGCAGTGACATGCGAATGACTTGATTGTCAGTAGCTCTTGTGTGTGTGGTGTATACCTGCTTGTTCTAGCATTTACTAATAAACTAAAAATAATATGAACATAGAAATGAATCTATTTTCTATGCTTCTTCAAGGGGAGTAGCACCCTGGGAGGCCTCCCTTGAGAAGACTGGGTAATGCTTGGACCATTCTTCAGCACTATTAGAACATTTTGGACCACCACAAAGCTTTGGCAGGCATTTGTTATTATGTTCCTTTCACCATGCTCTTCTGATCACTCTGAGGTTGCTTAGCCCAGACAGTATTTTGTAGACCTGATTTTGGTTTCAGATTCTGTCACCTTGGCTTTGGACTCAGCTGGCTTTGTTCTGCCCAACCTTAGCCCAAACAGAGAATCCAAGATGTCTCCTATCTCAGCTTTCTCTAGTGCAAGCAGCACCTGACCATCTTAACTTTGCCAATAGGACTGTCATTTAAAAGCCTACAGCCAGTGGTCTCAGTGGTTTCAGTGGTGGTTAGATCACCATACTGATGTGTGCTAAAAGATGTCTGCACTGGGCCCCACACAGAACCTGCCCAGCAATCCTGTCCCCATCCATGTTAGGTCATCAGAGCATGGGGTTTTTTGGTAGTGGTTGTTTTTTAATTTGTGCCAAATGGCATGGCTTTCTGTGTTTCTCTGGGACTTCTCATTTTCTCTTTCAGCTTCAGGTGATGAAAATATCTGTTACAATAAGGAGATGTAGACCTGTCAGAATATACCATTGCTCTCTTTGAAATGTGAACTTAGGATGCTCCACCCAGGCCATGTTGGTTTCTGTGCTTTTCAGAAGGTAGAATTTGAGGAGAGACATCCATTAGGTTTCCAAGCTAGACTATAAACCTGTGAGCTGCCATGCAGAGCTTTGTATATCAGAAATTCCTTGTTAAACACTCAGGACTTACAGGAGGACTCTGACGCAAGGCTCTTTGGTAAACTCCTCTTTACAGAAAGTTAAGCTCGTTGTGCTGTGGATGATCAGTGCTTATTCCAGGAACTCATCATAAGGATTTCTCTGAAGGAAATAGCTTTTGTGTCCTCTGAGTATTACTTGTAACTTGGATTTCATTCTGCAATGGCAGTACTTCTGTGGACCTCGCTAGGGTAATTTGGAAGACTCCTTCCTGGCTCACATGACTGAAGTGATGGGAAGTATCAGCACTGACATGGACAGAATTCTTAAGTGCTTTTCCTTTGCCATAATTTGATAGTTGCTTTGAAGAAAGCTAAGCAAGCTACATTTAGAGACTGCAGCATTTACATTTGCCATCTGGCCAAATTAAATAGCACACAGGTGTGTTCACATAATCTGAATAAGTGAAAAATACACTTTTGAGACAGCAAGCCTGAAACTGAAGACCTCGAAATTTCTGTGATGCCTGGAGCTGGGCATCATGTTGAGTTGTACACTTTGATCCTGACAGGAGAAATCCTAGGGAAGAGAAGAGAGAGAGAGGAAGAGAGACTGGGAGCAAGGGGTTGATTTTTAACATTAAGAAGTCTCTCTTATGTGTTTGTAACTGCCTTGTCTGTTCTGGATAATTGTAAAATTTTATTTGTTTCCATTAGCCTGGGTGAGTATTAATTTGGAGGTTGCTGGATGTCTTCTTCAATTTGTATATTCCAGATGACAAACCCTTGCTTTATTCTGAAAATATAAAGCTTGGCATTAGAAATGATGACCAGTCTCCATTCTTAACCAGATACCCATTACCCTTATCTCCTGGCTCTGCTTTTCTGTAGGAGGGAATGCATTTCTTCCTGTCAGTATATTAATATCTGGTTAAGGTTGTGTATCACCTCTCATAAGTTCCTGGCCAGGTAGAAGCTGGAGATTGGTGACATTGCCTTTCTGTCATCTAAAATGTCCCTTCCTAGGAACTCTCCTTGAATGCATCTGCTTCATTGAAGTATAGACACAGTGTTGACATCGATATCTAGAGAATCTGCAGTTTGGAAAAATAACAACTTCCTAGCTCTCTTTCTACTCTCTGAGCAGGAAAAGAGACTTAGCCTATCTTTGACCTAAATGGAAGTTTCATTTTTTTCATAAAATGAATCAACTCCAGATATCAGAACCACTGAGATTGACAATCTGAGTTAAAATATGCTTATCCTCATATTCACAACACTTGGATTATGTTTCTCCTCATATCTCTGCACAGTAAATATGTATAATGCTTCATAAATCTGAACTATTACCAGCAGAAAACTTGTTTGGCCTCTTTTTTCCCTTTGGTAGCTTTCCCTAGGGCAATGACCTTTTTTTGTGCAATTTATTCTTAGTTGAAGTGGGAGGCTGCTGCTCACATTCTTGAATGATGGATTAATAGAAGCTCAGCTGAATGAATGGCCTTTCATTATCTTTAGACTGATTTTCATCTCTTCAAG
Organism: Poecile atricapillus; assembly: GCF_030490865.1. Classification (NCBI taxonomy): domain Eukaryota; kingdom Metazoa; phylum Chordata; class Aves; order Passeriformes; family Paridae; genus Poecile; species Poecile atricapillus. The sequence continues at coordinate 140,797,073 of NC_081250.1, forward strand.
TCATTAGCTCTTGAGTATCCATCCAATCAACAGTGCCCTGGCATGGCTGGATTCTTCTGGCAGCAAGAGATGTTCCCATAAGTCAGATGCAGGGTCTGTGTTGACATGTTTCATTATTGAAACACTTTGATTACTGCCCTGCTGAGACATTCCTTAGCAGCTCTTCATCATGAAGATGCTGGCATCATGAATACAGTCTGAAGTCTGTAGGCTTGATCAGGACTATGTATATTCTAGGTTAACAGTTAACACCTTGGTATGTCATGAGTGATGCTTGTCTTTGATATAACACAAAAGCCACATAGTAACAAGTTGAAACTCTGGGCCACTTCTTAAAACTTGTATGGCAACCTTGAAAGAAGAACCAAAAAAAGCTTTGGGGAAGTTGGTAGCAGACACATGTATTGTAAAGATTGAAATGCAAGACCGAGGACCTCTTGTAGGAGTCTGTAATCATAATGGATTGATGCATTCATCATCAAAGCATCATGGATTTGCATATCCTGATGAATAATCTTCTTTGCTTTATACTATGGTCAGCAAAATGGGAGAGAAAGGTTAAAGTTTTGGTATCTGTTTTTAAGGGACTGTGGGATGGCCCTGAAAACAACTGTAAGTTTTGTTTCATAGTCAATCTTATTCATCTGTTGCTAAACAGCAAGCATGAGCTTGTACTGAGGAGGGAAGATTTCAGGATAATTTCATCCTCACTGCATGCTCTGAGGTCTTCATGTCCATTCTGGATCTGTTGATGCAGGACTCTGTCTCTGTTCTGTCTCATGGTCAGCACCCTTTTCCTGCTGCCCTGTGTGCTGAGTGAGCCTTGATGTTACAGCTGATATGTCCCTTGGTTAGAAGATGCCAGGTGGTAGCTAAAATGGAACTTACCTGTCTGTGGGGTACCTCAGAGGTGTTCTCACCTGTCTGGCTGTTCTGATCATACTACTCTGCATACAGGGAGTCCTGTTTCCTTATCTGACTGCTGAGTTTGGTGTGTGTGCCTTTGGCTCATTAATCTCCAGAGATGTGATGTTCTTGTACTCTGCCCTTCTGGAATACTCAAAGGAGCTTCTGTCGAACACCAGCACCAGCTTGGTGCCTGAGTATATTTAGTTTCCATTTATGCAGGAAAGTTAGCAGAATTAGGGCTGCTATTTTAGAAGTAAAGCTCATGTCAACAGGGTCTTTGCTTGGGTTCGATTTGTTTATGTGGTTAAAAATGTGGGCTAAAATTTCTGGTCTTTTGCATTGATCTTTCTAGTATGATAAAGGGAAACTAAATTGTGAGCACAATGCAACAAGATCCACCACAGGGACGGTGGCTCCTTTGGCCTGTGAAAAACCACTCATATCTCATCTCTCCATACCCTCAAGACCTTTCAACCTCAACATCCAAATTTAGCTCATGCATAGGCAGGGCAGTGGTGTCAAGCAGTGTCAGATCAGCAAGGGGAAGCACAGAGTCCTGAGGAGGAATAGCCCTAGGCTATGTTGGTGGCCAGCTGGCTGCATGGAGCTTGGCAGAAAAAGCCCTGGGACTCAGGTGACCACGAGCTGGCAATAGACACGTGTCACAATGGAGGCAAACAGCCTTCTGGGCTACACTGGGAGGAAGTTAGCAGGTAGGTGAAGGTGATTTTTCCCCTCGGCCCAGCCTTGTTGAAGCCACATGTGGAATTCTGTGTCTGGTGCTGGGATGGCTTCCCAGTAGAAGAAAGATATGGACTTACTGAAAAGAGTCCATTGAAAAGCCACGGAGATGATTAAAGGTTTGGAGCATCTTTCATAAGTGGAGAGGCTGAGACAAGTGGACTGTTCAGCTTGGAGGACAGTGTGTTTGAGAGATATCTTTCCTAAGTGCAAAATTACACTCTGGAATGAGTAAAGAAGGCAGAGATTCTTCTCAGTGATGTCCAGCCAAAAGACAAGAGGCAGCAGATACAAACTAACTATAAATTATATTTAATAGAGGAAAACACTTATTTTGCTATGAGAATGGTAAAACACTGGAGTGGGTTACTCCAGCTGTGGAGTCTTTATCTTGGAGACTCTTTAACCTGACTGGACACAGCCCAGAGCAATCTGCTGTTGTTGCTCCTGCTTTGATTAGGGCAGTTTGACTAAACTCAAGAATGCCCTTCTCACCTCCAGTACCCTGTAATTCTGGGAGCTGAGATTTCTCAGAGTTCAGTATTCACTCAGACATCTCTGCTAGTTAGAGAATGGAAGAATTGCTGCATTCAAGAGGGCACAAATTTCATCCTGAGTTTTTGTAGATTGATACATGACATCCTAAATTAGCAATGCTTCTGAAGATCACTGCAAATTTGTATTTATAGAAGCATATACACTGGTTACATTATGAAAATATTTCAAGAACTGCATGAAGTTAATATAGGGCCTCAAATTTGGAAGCCTTTTGCACTGTAATTGTATTACACCATCCTTTTTGTTTCCAGACACATTGTCCATAATATCATATATATTCAGATCTGTAATGCTGAGCTGTAATTTAACTATGCTCCAGCAGTTTGCTTCAACTAGTTTTTAATTATTTCTGTGTTAATTACTTTTGTAAGTATGCAGACTGTTCTCTCAGCAGGCTCCTTCCCGTTACTTTACCTGTTGTGTTACAAGCTCAGGCACAGACCAGTTCTCTGCCATGGTTTAGAGGGATTTAGACATACTCCTTAATTAATATTGAGGATTTCTGAGTACCACTTTTGCCTGAAGTGCCATGATTAACTGTCTTCTAGACAGCCAAAGAAAACTGTCAAGGATTTCATACCTTACTAAAGAAATAGGAGAAATAAGCCTTTTAAATCCTGGCATATTTTTTACATAGGAATGGTGGGTAAGTATGATCTCATTAGTAAAAATTACACTTTTCTGTCTTGAAAAGTAATTTAGACCTTGAGACAGCTGTTTCATTTAAAACATTCATGCACTCAGAGGCAGTACTGAGAGGAAAGAGAGGTAGAGAGTTATCACTATAATCTGCAGAAGAGTTTCTTAGGTTTCATGTACTCTACAGGAGGATTGCAGATCATCTTCAGTGTAAATTGTGGCTAAATGGACACAGTATATTACCAGGCTGGGCTTCAGGTTTAGGAAAGACTTCAGCATTATCCTTTGTTCTGTGTTGACATGTTGCCTGTTGGAAGAGAAATTGTAACAAATGTTTTAAACTCTCAATTTAAATTCTAGGGATTTAAAAACATATTTTTCTATCTAGGTACACAGACCAGGAGTGGTTAGTGTTGCTTTTTGGTAAGCTGCTGCAGACATTGTGTTCTTCAGTGCTATCAATCAACAATGGTCTGTAAGGAGACATCAGCACTTTCTTCCACAGTTATTTTTGTCTCTCAAATTAAAAAGTTCAGATTTAGAAAGAAAGTTCTATAAGTTTTTCTAAACTAGTGGCTACTTACTACAGAAATACAACTGTCATTGAGTGTGTGTGGAAAAGTGTGAAGAAAATGGCTCTATGCTTCTTTCTCTCATACTTGAGAATTATCACCAGTATATATAGGCAATTAATGTGTTATCAACTAGTGCTTTGATTAATTTTGTGGCCTTAAATTCAGAAGGTATGCTATAAATAGTACTTAGTAACTGCTGCATACTTTTTGGAAGCAGAATATTTTTTGACTACATTATTCAGAGTCCAATGTGACATGATTAGACACAACACATTCAGTAAATCTTAATAGTCCAACTCCACCAAATAACAAATTTGTAGGCTTGCCAGTTGGGCTATATTAGTTTCCTGGATAGGAATAAGGCACATGGAAAAGGGCTGTCTGCTTTTTCTTTTTTTCCTAGGGACCAGGGACAAACTTCTAACCTTTTTGGGCTGCTCTTTAAACCTAATGTTCCAACATTTGAGTTCTTCAAATTCAAGCCGTGGTTGGATCTAGTTTAAAGAACAGCAGTTATGTTATATGCATTTGTCTGGTCCATAGGCCTGACATATGGGATGTGTTAAACTGAGGTCCAAGTGCAAGGATGATATCATCAGCACAGAAAAATAATATCAATGTCAGAAGCGTGGACTAGTGAGTTGCTGAATTTTGGAGCTGGACACTGCCTCACGTCCCTTAAATTTTTAAACCCTTTTTAAAAAAAGGATGTTACATTTTGCTGATATGGGTTTACATTACCCTTGTCCTCAGTGGTGGTTCTGCTCAGCGTGGTGCTGTCAATTGCTGTGGAGGACTGGCTGTTCTCTGTCATTCATGCTTTATTCACAAGGTATTTTTCACTCACTGCTGTTATCAAGCTTCTTGCCTTTTGTGCTTTGTTATCCCATGAACAAGTCTGCTATTCATACTGTATTATTATTATTGACCTTTGCTTGAACTTTTTTTCTCTCCTTTCACATATATTATTTGACTTTCTACTGTGACAGGGAGTAAGAAAGGAAACAACATATTGCAGGCTCAGAAAGAATTATAGTCTTAACTTCTAGCAGAAGAAGTGTGTGTTTTGGCTCTTGAAAATGAGAACAGAGTTTCATATGAAGGGGAGGCAAAATATCAAATATGTTTCTGTAAAACATATCATAACTGCATGCAAATTGAGCTGGCTTGTCTAAAGCATTGAGTCCTCCCGTGTGACAGTGCCTGTATTTGCTGCTTCTCCCTTTGCCTTTCAAGGAACTTTCAAAGAGTAGTGGTGTTAACTCCAAGAGTCAAAGAACCCCATTCTAGATTAAAAATCATAGTTTAGTTTTTCTTTGTGAGCAAGTCTTGTGAATTTTTTTGCTGTAACTTCTGTTTTTACCGTTGCTCACTTGTTCACAACATGTGTGTGGAAGAGCAGCGGCAGGCAGGGAGTGCGCAGAGGTGCTCAGTGTTTCCAGGAGCTTGTCAAGCCTGCTGTGCTCTGCACAGCCCCCACACTGCCAGAGCTTCTCTCAAGTCTCTCTCTACACTCCATTCCCTTCATGGGATGACTCAAGAGTCCTGTTTTTCTGGCTCCAATAACACTCCCTCTATCCCAGAAAATTCTATCTGGCTCTTTCTTTCAGCGTTGCCATCATTGGCTTCACTCTCAGCCAGTTTTGACATGGTCTTGAGAGTGGTGTAACACTTGCATATTGGAAGTGCCAGCAAATCACCTTCGGTGTCTGGGGGCTTGGGGAATCAAAACCAGAAAACTTTGTTTGGCAGATGCAGAACTCTTTCAACACTGGCTCTTTGAAAAAATTCCCTGAAACAAATCAAAATTCTTCCTGGTGATTTGACTTTTGGTGGTACTGAAGCAGGTTTTGTGCAAATACCTCACCCTAAAACATTGATGGAAGCCTTTCACTATATGTTGGTGCCTTTGGAGGTGAAATTTTGAGCCTGTGCCTTCTTCTGTGAAAAGCAGAAATGGGCAGACAGAGTCCCTACCTCCTCAGCTTTCTGGCAGAGTGGCAAGTTCCTTCTGCCAAGTAGTGCTAGGAAGATTGCAAATTTGCTACAGAAAAAACGTTAATATTATGCTTTCTCTCTATAAGAATTCTCCACCAATTGTAAGTGAAGCAACTGAAGACAGTTGCTGGTGTAAAATATATAGGTTGTTATTCTGACTTTACAATTTGTGCAATTCTGTTGTTTTTACTTACCTAAAGATCACAGGCTTTGTTACTGTTTGTTGTGGAATGCAGCACTTGAATTGGAATTATGGTTTCTATATAACGTTAGGAAACATGGTACAAAATTTGGTAACTGGCCTCTTCCCTGCTGTCCTACTTTTGAAATTGGTGAGTATTGTATAATTCAGAGGGAAGTGGGACCTTCTCTCTCACTACTCTTTTCTAGATGACTGAGTAAAAGGGAAATAAGCACACTATTGAACCTGATCACACTGCTGAACCTTGTAGTAGACTAAAAAACTGAGTTTTCAAAGGTTTATTATATAGAATGATATGCTATCGTTCTCCTTTAAGAAAGGTTGTTGGGAAAATTGCCTATTAAAGTTATGTAGATACTTGAAATGTTCAGAATTGCCCTCAAACCCCACAGGAATTCATGATCATGTATGATTGTATGGAAAGACTATTGAAAAAGACATTTTCAAGAACTGGCAATGGAAACTAAGCACAGTGGGGTGCAGAAATTATTTACTACACACTGTGTCTTTTAGACTAATTATTAACTAGGATGTCATGGTGTTTTTGTTCCTATCAGGTTTTAAAGATTCTATCATTGCGTTATTCTGTTTAATATCTCACTGTTGTTTATTCCCTTTTAGGGAACTTTCTGCAATTCTATTAAGTACAACAAGGAGAAAGCATAAGCAAAATAGTGGGTGTACAGAAGTAACAAAACCTAAATGTTTTATGCAGAAAAGATGCAACAAGTATCTCCTACCTACGAAGAATGAAACAAATTTTCACACTGTGACCTTGCAGTACAATCTTGGATCAAATCACAAGTTTCTTTAACAAAAAAATAATTGAATTATACTATTTGCATTGATTGATGATGTGGAAATAAAACATTGAAAGGAATGTCGTTATTGTTTTCTTTATTCTTTGGATTTTGCTTCACTGAACGGATTTACCAAAACTGATAAAAGCTTTCACTACAAAGCCATCACTATAGGATTAAAGAAGGCTTATAGGCAAAACTTGTTGATGTGAAATGATATGAAATATTACCAAGGGTAATAACTGGGTTTCATGCTCAGCACAAGGTTGTATAAGTAGAGAAGGAAAATACAACCACACAAATCCTGTTTGGGCTGTATGATTAAACTGCTGGGATAACACTGAAAAGGTGCATCTGTGCTATTGTACAGCTGCTTGGATGTGAATCAGGGGTCCTGTGCTTTCATTCTTACTGGTGTTGAGTAGCATTTTACATTGCCAGTAGCTTTTTTGAAGCTTGCAATGCTAGTCATGGCCAGTGTGAGAATGGCACAGCTGAACTGCGTGTTGATGGAAGACAGATACTGCAGGCAATGCAGACTGATCAACAGGAAGTTTATTTGGCAAAGATACTTAAAACATTAATTTTGCCATGACTAGTAGATTCCTATTAAGTCACAAAACAGATTCCATTCCCACTGAAATCAAGGGAGGTTTTTCTGTTGACTTCAGTGACATAAAGATTTGGACCTCTTTTGGATTTATGTTCCAATTTAAGATCATTTTTCTGATGCTTACTAAATGTTCCCCAGTGTCAATACATTAAAATGTGTTGCCAATTCAAATAGTGTTGTCTTGTACTGTAAAAGCTAAAATAAAATATTTGCTTTGGCATCTTTGTAAGTGGAATTTTTGTCATGTGTTTAGAACTTATTTTGCACTGCTAGCTGCACGTAGGAAATGTTCCCTCTTCTTCTAAAAACATTTGTAGTACACGTTTAAGACATTAACTGTAACTTTATGGATAGGGCTTAATGCTCAGTGGATTTTCACTACAGTATGAATCTAACCCTTTTTTATTACCAATTGAACTTCTGCACATCAGATTGGTTTGCCTGTGAAATTATGGTTTTGTATTTAATGAAAATTGTCATTAATAATATGTTGTAAAAGTTTAAAATTGCTAACCATGTGTTTTATTTTCTCTGTGTATCAGGAGAATTTCTTGGGAGCTAATGCAAACACCTTTTACATAATTTCTCACTGACTTAACTTCTTTTATTTGCTGAACATCTCTGCTCAAATCAGTTTATTTCTGGCAGTGTACTTGGTGATTCCTATTAGCACCATGTTGAACTGTTAGTATTCTTTGTGAACTAACTTATACAGTGGATCCTGACAAAAATGATGATAAAAGCTGGGCTTCAGCTTAATTCACTAATCTGTGTTTGTTTTTTACTGTCTTGAGGGATATGATTTTCATCCCTAAATGGTTTGTCATGCATCATATCTATTCTACTAAACCTGATTTGCTTTGTCTTTCCTACTTCCCTCCTTATTCTATAGTGAAGCTGGTGGGGAGTTTGTATTTTTGTACTTCAAACATAAGCTCTCATTTCTTATACCTGTCTAGCATCATTCCTTTATTTCCTTCCCTGCAATATGAGTCCACTGTTTCAGCAACCTTAATTGTACAGTCACACATCTGCTTCTGTGGAATATGGCAACTCTGTCTGAGGTTCTGAAAACCTCTTCCCTTCCCTTTCTTCTCTTCCTGGCATTTTCTCAAACTGGATGTGGCACTTCTGTTTAGGCTTCTCAGTTGGCTTATAGTGCAATTTGTGTCTAATCACTACTTCCCTTCCTTTGATTTTCCCAGTGTTTAGTTAAACCTTAGAGACCATTAATATGCACTTCTGCTAATTCTCATCAGATCTTTTCTGTTGTTTAGTTTGTTTTTGGTTTTTTTTAATGCTTTAGTATTTTTCTGTTTTCCATAGATCTGTAAGACCAAAGCTTCATTCTCATGCCAGTTCTCATAGAGACAGTGAATTTGAATCTGAGGCCTTTGCATTTTACTTCTGCTGTATTGAGTGCCTCCTACTTAGGTGTAATACAGCATATTCAATTGGCCTTCAGTTTTGCTCAGCTCCCAGGAGTGAGATTCACTTCTGGATTTACAAGTCTACAGTGGTGCCTGGTGGTTTTCTATGGGGCTTTTGAGATGTATAGAAACACCTGGTTTTCCCTGTTGACTGTGAAAGGGGCCTTGATAACTGTTTTATATGTCTGCATCTCTAGGTAGCTCTCTCTGCATTGTCTGTGCCTAAGGCTACGTGTCATGCACTGTGTATGGGGACTGAAATTGTATATGTGCATTGGGAATGGAAATGAACTCTTGGTTCAGTTGTGCTATATGGCAGTTAATTTTTTCTTTCTCAAGGATTTTTAGAAGAAAGGTTTCTTTTCATAGGTCTCCCAAAAGTAATTTTGAACATTTTAATGAAAGAACTGAAGTAAATAATGGCCAGACTGTTTTATAACTGAAACTAGAACAGGCACATTTGGTCATTTTGCTTTTTTCTCACTGACTGTGGAAGAAAGCTTTAATTACCAAGCTTGGTGGGAGGAGGAAGGCATATATTTATTGAATTACAATTTTATTGTTGAGTTAATAATATTGATTTAATTTTAATGATTTACAGGGAGCCTGTTTACCTGTAAAACTCCAGCAATTGCAGATATTGTGATACTAGTAGATGGTTCTTGGAGTATTGGCAGATTCAATTTCAGGCTCGTTCGACTGTTCCTGGAAAACCTAGTTTCTGCTTTCAATGTGGGATCTGAGAAAACAAGAGTAGGTAAGGTGCCACACTTTTTTCCTAATATTTCTGTAGCAATGTGAAGATGTTATTATTTCAGGATAGTTAACAGATTGATGTTACTGTTTTTGTGCAAGATTCATCCTCATCTAGCACTAGCACTTCTATCATCAGAGGAAGGCTGCTGGAATGTTTGTAGTATTAATTCCTCACAGTTTACTGTATCCTCAACTTCATTAACCCTAATGCAATGTCAGTGGAAAAATAAAAACAGTGGAAACAGTTTTACTGATTTCAGTCAGCATTAGTCTCAAACACTTGCAGTTTAATTTTTGCAGGCAGAATGTGCCAATGGATGGCTTTTCTTGTGCTTTAAACTGGCTGAAATGTTATATTTCTGATCTTCTACTTTACATTAAATAAAATTGTTCTTTAAAAAAAATCTTGCAACGTTAATAACTCTGAAAACATTTTGTATTTCTTTGCTTTTCATTTAATTAGCACTTGAATAAAAGGCCTTGAAAGTTAATTGAGGAGCTGTCACCCAGAACATGTTCATACTAGTTTTTGTTGTTAACCAATGCAGTTTTTCTAGTATGGTAGTAAACCTACTTGCAGTAAACTAATTGGTAAGGTACTGGTAACCAAGTACATAAAGTATACATGAAAAAAACCCCACTTTATTGTCTGATGGATTACCTTCATTCCTGGTTCTTTAGGTCTTGCACAGTACAGTGGTGATCCCCGAATTGAATGGCACTTGAATGCCTATGGCACAAAGGATGCTGTTTTGGATGCGGTCCGGAATCTACCGTATAAGGGAGGGAATACTTTAACAGGTACTGTGTATGTTTTGGCTTTTCCCTTTTATTAAAAAGCATATTCTGCTGCACAGCCCAAGAAGTGTCAGTGCTTATTATGGAGGGTAAAAAGGATAGGGATTTTGCAGCTTGCCAATGGCTTTATCCAGTGTCAGTTATGTCTTTTCTGAAGTGCCTGTCCATTGACTTCACTGGGAATCGGGACAGGGTCTCATAAAACAAAGTTACCTAACTCTCTGTGATGGAAGTCAGATCTTTTACCTGCTGGGAAGAAAATGTAAAATCCATTTGTAATGTTCATGCACAGGGCTTTGTTCTGGAGAAGGAAAGAATGTTGTTTCAGTATTTGACAACTGGTAATAGTAGCTTTACAAATGACCACCCAGGGCTTTTAGATTTCCATTGACCTTTTAGCAGTTAAAGCACTGCGGCCCCAGAGATACTTAGTGATGGATAAAGGGGGGATGCCTGACAGTCTGGGAAAAATACAGTTTCTGAATACAATTCCAGTGCCATCAAAGCAGCAGTTAGTAATGTTGGAATGATATATCCAAAGACCCAGACATGGCTTTAAGTAAATTGCTGCCTTTATTTTATTTTTTTTTTTTTCTGGCGGGTAAGGAACCGGAGAAACAATGAGCAACATTCTTTATTTTGGTAGAAGGAGTGATTGCAGAGGGACAAAGGACAGAAGACTCTAGTATGATTCTAGGAGTGAGATTACTCGGTGGTAGGAAGTAGTAAATTATCATGATTATTTTTTATGGATGTTAGAAGAAAATGAGTTAGAAACTAACTGTGGGAGACTTAAGAGTTTTCAGATAAGATCTCATTGTGATGTGTAAGTTCATCCTGGAGCTATTGTTCTTCTTTCCTTTTAAATAATTAGCATTTATTAAAATCAGATTCTTCCTAAGCATAAATAAAGCTTTTTCTTAGCTTGTAAATTGGAAAAAATTAAAAACCAAACGAAGGTAAGATTATCTATAGCATGAGGATTTACTAAGCTATCCAGAGCACGTGCTTTCATATAAGCAATGTAGGTAGAAGGAGAGGGAACTTCCTGTTCTAACTTGGTAGAATTTGGTAAAGTAAGAAAAAGATGATGCATTTACAGGAACATCCGTTTAGGTTTTCATAGCCAGTTTAAAGTATATTGATTGATTAAAAGGTAGATAAAAATAAATTTTAGCTTCTCTGTAGTTTAGGCTGCTTGTTGGAATTTAATTTTTCAGTAAATAAATTCTTCTTTTCTTTTATACTTATTTTTTATCAGAACTTTTAAATTGAGTAGAAAAGCAAACACTGTGATATTGGCAAAACTAATGGACATTTTCATCTGTAAAAGTCTTTTAAAATGTTTTCTTTTTTAGGTCTTGCCTTAACTTATATTTTGGAAAACAGCTTTAAGCCTGAGGCAGGTGCAAGACCTGGAGTATCTAAAATTGGGATACTGATCACTGATGGGAAGTCCCAAGATGATGTTATCCCTCCTGCTAAAAACCTGCGGGATGCTGGCATTGAGCTGTTTGCTATTGGTGTGTATTCTGCCATACCCATGTGCATGTCCCATTGTACTCTGCTGTATTTGAATCTGTTGCTGGCTGTACTAAGGAAGTGCTCTTTTCTGTCTGTATCCAATAAGTATCATCATTAATTTGTGTCTTTTATAAGCATTGCTTACAGCATTGCCGTTATAACTGGAATTTAGCAGTATACATGGATGCTGCATTTTCATGAGACAGCTGAAAGATACCACTTTCACTGGCAGAAATTAACATCTTGAATTGACATCTTAAAAACAGAGCAATTTGTAGTTGCTCAGTAAAATAAATATCATTTTATATTAGTAATTTTTTATCAATCCCTGTGTATACAAGATTTTTTCTTTTTCATTGCAAATATTTTCTTTATTTTCTTTTCCAATAAAAGGTGTAAAGAATGCAGATATAAATGAACTCAAAGAGATTGCCTCTGAGCCTGACAGCACACATGTCTACAACGTGGCTGACTTTAACTTCATGCATACCATAGTTGAAGGTCTTACAAGAACAGTGTGCTCACGAGTAGAGGAGCAGGAAAAGGAAATCAAAGGTGAACAGAAACAAAATTTAATGTAACTTATGGGGAACTTAGAGCTACAAATCAAATACCTGCAGTTCTAGACTGGCTTCTGGCACTAGACTCACGCTATATATTCTTTTGCTTGCAAGAAAGTATTGTCAGAGAAGTTATCTTCCCAGCTATGTTTTATTCTTGCTCAGATATCTGATCTTTTGCTCCCTGTTTTTAGTAGAGGTAAGTATTATGGTATTTGGTAGTACAAAAAAAAAAGTTAATTTATTCTGCTATAACTATTTCCAAGTGGTGGCTAAGGAAATCTTTTTGTAATAGAGTTTTGGGGATGAATTAGTTTAACAGATGCACGTGGAATTGTTACATTCATGCTGTGCTTTCCATCTCCTAACTTAATGTTTTGATTGTCTCATAAGTATTCAAGAGTTTCAACTATTTAGATTGTTTAATCCCTCCTTTGATGGATTTTTTTCTCTTTCTTATTTAATACACACAAAATATATTTTGGTTCACAGGAAAAGATGGCAGCAAAGAAAATGGTTCTTATATAAAAAAGCCTCTTCTGATTACAATTATCTTGGCTTTTCTGAAGAAAGGAAATGGCTATGAAAAAATGTTACAATTTGCCAGAAATGCAGTTCTACCTGGGGCCTTTCTTTCTGAAAAGTTTCAGTGGATTTTGTTTTTATTTACTGGTTTATGATTCCTTAATATCACAGAAATGCTAAGTTATTCTCTCCCTCTCTCATAATATATATGGATATATGGAAAATTATATAAATGTGTGTGTGTTTGTATGCATATATACACATACACACACTATATATATAATTACATTGACTATAATATATATTCAATATAATATATAGATATATGTAATATATATCAATAAGGAAGGCTCTCTTGAGCAGAATAAAATGGAAAAACCATGGATAGATGAGACATCTTTGTGGAAAAGATTGATTGCCAGAGAAGATGACCATTCACTGTGTCTCTTCAGCAGGCTGACAGGCAGTATCAGTTTCCAGCCTGCTGAGGAGCACAGGAGATCACAGCTGTATATGTACTTGTATGTTTGTCATGACTGGGATGAAAGCAACCTGAAAAAAAACCCAGCAGAAATGTCTGGAAGTAGCGATGGGAAGAAGGTCAGGAAGGCTTAGTGTTGTATTTTTGTCTTCATAGAAAGGTTTATGAAAAACCAGGAAGATTTAGTCCCAGAGAAACGCCATGTGCTGTACTCATTATTACTTCTTTGGTTCCATTGAAAATAACATAAATAGGTGTGCAGTAGCCAATTATTTGATTTTCTGATAAGGAATAATATTTAGAGCTTCAGCAAATACAACAAGCCAAGCAATTATTATGCAGAAGGGAATAAAAATTTGTGCTGTCTCCAACCTAGGAACAATTGCTTCTCTTGGGACTCCTTCAGATTTGGTCACGTCGGAGGTAACAGCAAGAGGCTTCCGCGTTAGCTGGACCCACGCGCCAGGCAAAGTGGAAAAATACAGGGTTGTGTACTACCCCACTCGAGGAGGACAGCCAGAAGAGGTAATAGGAGGAAAAGCTGCCCAGAAGTTTTTAATGCAGCAGGGGCAACTAACCAGACAGGAAATCCATGGTCCTCTTCTGAATGCACCCTGAAATTCCCTATGAGGGCTCCAGAAAGGAGGCTGGTCACACTGGATGGTGACAAAGGTTAGGTAGTAGCCAGGCTACATGTCTATCATACAATTTAAAGTCAGTTAAGTGCTATAATAATAATAATCACTTTCAGGGGGTGGGGTGAAGTGCCTGCATTTTTTCCTTACTCATATGGTTACTTGGCACAATTCTGCTGACACCCCCTGCACCACTCTGTTTATGAGAACAAAAGAGGTAGGAGGTGATGGTAAGCTGCATTTTCAGTTCTAAGAAAAAAATATTCATAAAAGGAAGATTGGACATTTTGAGACATCTACAATTGGTCATTGAAAATTTGGAGAGAATTGTTTATTTGGATGGGACTTCAACATTTTGGAGATGGAAAAATTGCTTGGAACAAGCTTTTGACTCCAGCTGACAACTTATCAAATTGAATGGAAATGTAGAAGAGCAAAAGGATTTAACTAAGGTTATATTTTGTTTCCTTTTGCACTAGAAACTAGTTTAGGATGGATATGTATTGATGGGATTTTGAAGTACTCTGTGTGTGTGTGTGTATATATATGTAGTACTAAAGGAATATTTATGGTGATATTATATCAAAAAGTGCCACTTACACACCCTAAAACTGTATCCCATACACTTTATTCAGCTAAGCTCTTCCTTTGTTCTGAATGGCTATTTATATCAGATAAACATTTTGACTATATATATGGTTGCTGTTCTTTTCAGGCAGTTTACTGTACATAAATACAGCATGAACTGAATATTAGTACAGTGTAAAAATTGCCTGAAAGAGGGGTTGATTGATTTGATAGTAATACAGTTTGTTTGCTTTATGCGTATTTAGTTAAAATTTCTTGTAAACAGGTTGTGGTAGATGGAAGTGTATCCACAGCAGTTCTGAAAAACCTGATGTCTTTAACTGAGTACCAGATAGCTGTGTTTGCCATCTACTCCAACGCTGCGAGTGAGGGCCTCCGTGGAACGGAAACCACACGTGAGTATCCTTAGCATGATTGTTGCAGATTTGACTGTCTGCATTTAATCAGACTGTGTAGGCATTAGTCTTTGTGAAAAATAAACACAAAAGGGAGTGTTTTTCAATCTACCTTCTTTTAGTGCATTTGCCTTAAATTAAATTTTGTTTTAATTAATTCTGGGTTAAGCTCTTAAGGTCAAACGCTCTGTGGATATTTAAACACTGAGAAAGGTTTTATCTCCAGGCTGAACTTTGAAGTCTGTTGTATTGAACCCTAAATTAGAACATTCCTATGTTTTGGGTGTGGAGCCAAGTTTTGCAAACTCGATTTGTAGCTGGAGATGAGCTGATGAGTGGAGATTTAGGTAGGACCTGCAATACCTGCATGTGATTCCTGCCAGTGACAAAGATTGCAATGTAACTCTGGAAGTTTCTTTCTCAATGATTTAATTATTTTCTGTCTGTAAAATGATGTCTTGATATACTGTAAGATTTGATACATTTACTGTTTTAGGTATTTGTATACGAAGTGCAGGGATTTTTTAGTAAATATGATAAATATTAGAAATGGAAATAAAGAGTAACTTTATAGTTCAGACTAGGAGACACGAAGTCCATATGTGATATATTAATAGCTGATACCTGCTGAAAGAACAGAGCAGCAGGGCTCAAGAAATTTGTAGGATTTCTACAATGCTTTACCAGCTTCCTGACCCAGGTGATCAAGGAGCCAGCAAGAGAAGGCTCATACATAGAAACAAGGAAGAACTGATGGTGGAGGAGGTCATCACATCCTACAAGCTCAGGAAAGGTCCCTACTGACCAGTTGGTGACCAGCTGACTGGAAGCTCGCATGGATAATCAAGAAGCTTGTAACAGAACCCAGACATCAAAAATAATTGTATAAGACGTGCACACGAAGAGGCAAATGACCCAGGAGAAGTGTAAAGCTGCTGTCTCATCTTGCAGGGGTAAGTTTAGAAAAGCCAAGGCCAACCTGGAGCTGAGACTGGCAAGTGATGTGAAGAGGAAAACAAGTTTAACCTCATGCGTTTCAAAAAAGGGAAGTGCAAAGTCCTGATGCTTGTGAGTGACAAACCCATGTGTCACTACACAGGTGACCAGCTGGAGGGCAGCTCTGCAGAGAAGGAAATGGGGGTCATGGTAAACAACAACCTGACTGAACCAGCAGAGCATCCTTGTCACAAAGAAAGCCAAGAGCCTTCTGGATTGCATTAGAAAATGATTGCCAGCAGATTTAGGGAGCTGATGGTTCTTGCCCTCTGCTCAGCACTGATGAGGCCACACCTGGATGCCTGGTCTTGTGCTGGGTTCCCTCAACACAAGAGAGATGTGGACTTACTGTAGGGACTTCAGTGAAGGGCTGTAAAGATGATTAAGGGCTTGGCACATCTTTCATAAGAGTCTGAGACAGATGAACTGTTCAGCCTGAAGAAGGCTCAGGTGATCTTGTTAATGTATAAAAATCCCTAATATGAGGATATGAAGAGGAGTGAGCCAGACTTTGTTCAGTTGTGCTTATTAACAGGACAAGAGCCAATGGGCACAAATTAAAAGCCCGTGAAATTAAATTTGAACAGAAGAGGTGGTTTTATTGTAATGGTGGTCAAACACTGGAATAAATTGTTCAGAGAGGTTGTGAAGTCTGCATCTCTGGAGATATTTCAAGCCAAACTGGATAAGGTTCTGAGCAGCCTGCTTTATCTGAACCTGACTGAACAGGGAAGTTAATTTGACCAGATGACCTCAAGAAGTGCCTTTCATCCTCAGACGTTCTTTGATTCTGTGTCAGTGCTAATCTTCTCAATCTGAAAACAAAATAGGATAATATAAAATTATTTTAGGCTTTTCTTTTAGTCTCAGTCCCCCCAGAATGTCATCTCCAGCCACGTTATACCCATGAGACAGTGTTAGGACCTGTTTAATTTATTGAGGCTGAGGGAACAGTCACATACTGAGCCAACAGGATTATTTTGTATTGCACCTGGTACTCCTTTGAAGTCACCCAGTCAAGTTCTGACGGAGCCCAGCCCTGCTGGCTTTCAGAGATTTGATCAGATCACACCCCAAGGTCATGCAGCATCAAGCATTTTATATAGCTGTCTTTGATAGTATGTTGGAAGTAATAGTCTGACATATGCAAGTGTTCATCACTCCATATGCTAAAAATACCTACAATTTTGAAGTATTTTTTTTTACTATTCTTATGGAGAATTATGGAAAATTGTAGTTTACATTCCTGCCTGTGCGTGAGATACTGACAGATTAAAATAGTCAACAGTTGCATTTGTTTATATAGAACATTAAATATAGTTTACAGTTATGTGAAATCTAAACAGATATATACATAATGTACAGATAAGTAGATAGTTTTGTAATTTCATAGTCACTTCTAAATTGAAATAAATATGAAATTCATTCACATATTAATTTGCTAAAAATATGATTTACCTGGTTTAGTTTATTCCAGTTTTTTTTTAGTTTGTTTTAATTTATCCCTATGTTACCTGAATATTAGGATAGTCTGGTAACTGTCCAAGATGCAAACCAGCATAATCTACTAAATGTTTATATTGAGATTCTGAGCTCTTTGGCTGAAAGTTCCAGTAGAAAACACCATGTTTTATCTCCAGTCACCTCTTTGTGAGTTTTTTTATATATTGTCAGAGTATCTACTGGTTCCTGTTGAGAGTTAAAATGCAAGTCATAAGTTACAGTTAGAAGGCACTTTTCCTATAGATTTTTTAGAATCAAAATAAGGGGAAGAACAGGTGATGGATACTCTCACTGTGACCCTGGGGCAGTTTGAATAGGAATGAGACAATGTGGTGCAAAGTGGCTTCAGGATATCTCAGCATGTAATTTCTTGCTGTAGGTGTCAGAAGTGTGAGTGGAGCTCTGAGCAAGGAGACTGAAGTATATTTGAAAATGTTCACAGGTAGTTTCTCCCTGTAATTAGGGAAATTGTGAGAATTCATGGGAATATAAATCAATAGAACAAGGGTTTAAATAAGATAGGGGTAGGTTGTAAAAGGTTGGAGGGGTAGGTGGGGTAACCTGGAAGTGGAAATCTCAAGAGAAGTCTGGGCTGAAGTTTTGCCACCACTTACAGACATGAATGACAGTGAGTGAACAGTCTCAATGAGCAAGAAAGGATGAGGCTGGCATGGTTCTGTTAGAGCTCTGTTAGAGTTTGTTGAACATAATGTAAGAGATAGACTTGGAGATACCAGCTTGACAGGGTGAGGCTTTTGGTTGGACAAGGACTCCAGAGAAGCTCTGTAAGTGAAATTAGAATTTGTTCCTGAATATTTGTATGCAGGTTAGATTTTTCAGAATTTCAGATAGGAAAGGTTTTGTATCAGTTAGCAATTGCCTTCTGTTTTTCAGACCATTCCAGTAATTTTGGGGACTATTCTCAGTGTATAAATTCCAAAGGAGAAGTCAAAGTTCCTTCATAACTCTCCATATTCATGCCTGAATATTTTGGTGGGATTCATCAGTGATGTACCAGCAGTACAGGAGAGGCCATGGGATGTTATCCTCTGGGAGGAATAAAGTGAGGACAACCAGGAAAAGAGTTACAGAAATGCAAAGAAACATTTGGAAACCCTGACTGGTGCTATGTTCTGGTATCAGTGCCTTAAATTCACAAGTAAATCTCCTAATATTGTTTGAATTTCACTCACCCTGCTCTCTCTTGCCAGGTTAGCATTTGTTCTGATTTGCAATGGATGGCTTTACCCATATTTGCATAATCCCACTGACACAAACCTTGGTGCCAGTTTGGGCAGTCCAGGCCTTAAACAGGCAACAGTTTACAGCTAAAATATTTTGATGTGTGAAGTGTGCTCATCCAGGGTTTTTCCAGGGTGTTGTATCTCATGCCTATCATGTCCACACTCCGGCTTGGGAAAGAAGCACCCCTTAAAACTTGGTTCCTAATAGCAACTTAAAACTTGGTTCCTAATAGCAACTGTGCTGAAATGCTTTCATCTGCCATGGCATTGGAATTGGTTTGGGTTAGCATTTCCTTGTTTCTCTGAGTTCTTTTACGCACCAATTAGACCTTATTTGCAGGATACAGACAGCACTTCCATGCCTGGAGAAAGCTGTATTCCTTTGTGTTTGCTGGGGTAAAGCAAGCTGTTTGGATAGCAGCTGGCTGTTGGAGTGGGAGAGCTGAGGTGTGTCTGTCTCCCATTGCACTGCAGTTGCCCTGCCGATGCCGTCGGATCTGCAGCTGTACGATGTGTCCCAGAGCAGCATGAGGGTCAGCTGGAGTGGAGTCGTGGGTGCCACAGGGTACATGATCCTCTATGCTCCCCTCACAGAAGGACTGGCAGCAGATGAGAAGGAGGTGATGTATTGTGCTTTCATTGAATAGCAGTTAATAAATACCCAGTCTTTTAAAAAACAAAATAGTACATGTCCTTTAACCTCCAAAGTGATCAGCAAATACTTTGGATTTTTACAATGACTTGATTAAGTACTGTATGTGGCACAGGCTATGAATAAAGTGCAAGTGCCAGGGGATTATTGCTGTGTCATTGTCATAAAAATGCAACAAATTTAACTAAATTTAAGTGACTCTTCTGAAATTTTGTATAAAGTGATATAGTATCATCATGTAGAACTAACATTCAGAGAAAAAATAAACTAAAGGTAAGATATTTCCTAAGTGTGTTATCAGAAGAAGATGAAGTTTAGCCTTTGTTCTCATCAGGGATTTTAAATGTAAGTAAAATTTGTAGGTCTGAAAGAAAGCTGACATTGGTTTTCTTTTAGTTCTGTTCAACCTTTATCTTTAAATTTAAAAACAACATCTTTCATCAAAAGTGATTTTAGAAGACATTCTTTCCAAGGAAAAGAAGGGGGGAAAAGGTAAAGTCTAGTCTCCTGTCACTAACATAGTAAAACCAATGGAACCTCTGGTCTAGAATGTAAAAATTTCTACACTCCAGTTTATATGTGTATAGTTAAGGTTATGTACAATATCTCTGTTCAAGCAGGAACACTATGAAGCATGCAGGGGCATGTGAACTTGAGAAGGGGGCATGAAGCTGCTGAAAGCCAGCACAGACTTGTGCTCACTGCTAAAGCAGTGGCTGTAAGCACGTAATTCTTTTAAAAGTGGGGCCTTCATGAGAACTGGCTGCTACAGGAGGACTGAGCTTTACCCCAAAGAAATAAATACAGTCCATATTAGTGTGGGTCTCCACAAAAAGGTGGAAGAGGAAAATGATAGAAATAGCAACAAATCTGAGCCTCAGTGTGCACAGAAATCAACTCCTCCAATGAGTTCATGTGATTTTCAGATCTGTGACTGGAGATGAACCTAAGTGTAGATGGGAGTGGGAATAAAAAAATGTAGACAGGAAAAGCCCTTAGTAGCTGCTCATTCTGGAGAGGCATATTTTGTCATTGCTAATGTGATTAGTCACTTTTAAAGTCCTTTTACCTGTGTGTTAGCTTTTGGCTTTTTTAATCTTTTAATTATTCTGCAAAATCCCAAAATCTTGGGCAAAGCACTGTGGGAACAGTGTCAGACAAATGGACAGCAGAACATTTGATCATATATATAATTTCAAATGTTTAACTGGTATTGTTCCTCATTATAACCTAATTCAGAAATAATGTATCTTTTTTGATTCATGGTGTTTTTAGATAAAAATTGGGGAGACCTCGACAGATCTTGAACTGGATGGACTCTTGCCAAATACAGAATATACAGTCACAGTTTATGCCATGTTTGGAGAAGAAGCTAGTGATCCCCTTACAGGACAAGAAACTACATGTAGGTAGCTCAAATCTACATTCACTTCAGTGTTAATAAAACTTCAGAATGGTCTTTGCACGTATTAGAGCAAGCATCTGATTATCTGATTTGAACAATTGGGCAAGCTCTTGACATAGGTTTCTCAATGTGGATACTCAATTTACAGAGACTGAGGATTTCTACAAAACAGCTTGTTTTTTCAACAGGTTTATGAACTTGTCTCTCTCAGTGGCAGTGGTACTATGGCTGCCCCTATGGATCTTGGTGAATTCCTGACAGTTTTCTGAACTTGCTGAAGGTGAATGAAGGTCACCATGTAGACCTTTGAGGTGAAAACAGAAACATGCTCTGTTTGGGCTCCTCAAACTAGAAAATTAGGTGTGTGTGTGAGCCTGCTCAGATGGAGAAAGTCATTCCTCTGGCTCAGTAGTAGTACAGGCAGAAAAGAGGCAAAGAGAAGATTTCTGTCCAACCCCTGCTGCCTAACATCTGGTAAATGGAGGGTTGGAAAGTGCCTGTGCAGTCATGATAGATGGTGTGTTTTTAATAAGCAGCAAGAGTTTTGCCAGCTAAATTCCGTCCTCTACAAACAGTACACAGACTGTATGTCAGCTCTCTAAATAGCTCCAGCATTTGGGAGACAAAGGAATTGAAAATAAGCAATTGTGCTTCTGGGACATTTCTGGGACTGCATTCAGTGACATCTCTATTGCTCCCAGCAGGGGAGTGAGTGAATCCTCTTATTTTGTGCTCCTGGCATGAGTAACCCAGTCAGAGTGAAAGTGACTTACATTTAATAAGTGAGAGAAGTTCAGGCATGCGAATGCTGGAAAAAGAAACCCTGGAGCAATTCCTTGTAAGGCTAGCAAGCAATAGTGGAAGAAGCTCTAAGCATTGGTATTTGCTAGGTCTTCCCTAGGACGAAAGTTGTGGACAGACAAGTTTCAATAGCAAACTACTGCAACCTGGGAGTGTTTGTCGACTTGAAATGCATGTAGAAGATTCCCAGCAAAGAGAATCAAATCTTTATTCTTCCCTTCCTTTCTCTGTCTCTTTATGCCTTACTTCTCATCTTGCACAGCCCCCCCTGCCCACATCACCCATCCTGGCATTATACTGGGTGTATCTACCAAGTATCAGATTTTCATTTCTACTTCATTTCTCCTAAACAGTAGTTTATGTAGGTTTTGACTGTGCCAGCTTCAATTCACTTCATACCATATGACCTTGGAGAATGCAGAGCTCTAAACCTGGCTAACACATTGGTTGGAAGATCACATACAAATTCCAGATACATCAGCACAAGCTGAGCTTTCATGACCACTGTCAGATCACAGAAGCTTGTAACATGTGTTAGGCAGCCCGTCATCACTACTGCTGCTGCTAGACCAGGACAAAAAAGAAAACCTCATTTCTCTGCAACCTTCATTTCTTTTTAGGATGACACAATGCAGCCATCTCTGGTCTGTAAGACTGAAAGAGGATGGATTCTGTCATATGCAGCTATTCAAATAAGCCCTCTGCTAACAGGCTTTGATGAATCAGGCAGTGAGGCAATCTGGGAGGGAGAAAGCTCCTGAAGATCATGCCTGTCCCACATTGTTGGTGTTTATCAATAATGTCTTACATGTCCAGTATCTGATTTAAGCTGCTTTTTTTTTTTCTTCTTTTTTTTAAATTTATTTTTTCTTTCTTTCTTTCTTTTTTTTTTTTTTTTTTTCTTTCAGTGTGATTATTTTTGGCTTACAATTAATGAATAGGCTATCTGGTATTTTCTTCCTGGGGCACATATCTGCTTGAAGAGTGATCTGCCAAATTTGCTGTAGTATTAGGTGTAGTATCTGACAATCTGTATTTAGTAAATAATATTCTACTCATTGTATCATCTTGGTTACTGTAGAAAAACCTTCCCTATGCCAAACAGAGACATGCTCAGCAAGCTCATTCTAGGGTGTAGTTTCATTTTGAGGCTGGGATTCATCCAAGACTCACTGTAAATCTCACGTAAGTCTGACACCAGGATCGCCTGTCTGGTTGAGAGCAATGTTGTCAGGAGGTTTGTTCCAAGAGGAAAGAGCTGAGACTGACACATTTTGTTGTATGACCTGGATGGTGGAATGAAGTGCATTTCACAACTGACAGAAGGTAGAAAGGAAAGCCAGCACGTGATACTCCCTTCACTAGACTCAGAGGAATATGTTGGATGCCAGAATGTGTGGCAAACCCATCTACTACAGTTCCAGTATGTTCCCGTCTTCTCTTTTCTCAGAGCCAAGCTGGCTTCACTGTTCCTAAGCTGGTTGCAGATTCTGGATTGATAAATGGCCTGGCTAAAGATCTCCCATCATGTATGAGGCCTTTAAAATCTTTGCTTTTTGCCAGGTGTGAGGGAAGCAGCTTCTGAAGTGCTGATATTTATCTGTCCACCTGGACTGGTGAAGAGTGTGTGTGTGAAGGCACAATGGATAGAGAAAGGTTTTATAATTCAGAGGAAAGTAGCAGATGTTGGACTAACACAGAACCTACTGCTGAGAGTAACAGACAGCACAAATTGCTTTCTGTGGTGTGACAGAGAAGTGAATGTAATCCGAGACTGTCTCTTGCATGACCTCATTTTCCTTCAGCTCCTGACTGTCAAGGAATATATAGTGTAAAAGTACGGCTTTAACTGGGATTGTTGTTGGGAAACAGCTAAGCTTTCCTAACAGAAAGGGTAGGCAGGGGTAAAAAGTACCACCTTTGCAGATCTTCTCAGCTAGTTATGCTTTTTGGACAAACTTAGGGTTTGTCAAGGTCTTTCAGGATTCAGAAAAGTTTTTTCCCAAATTCTACTGCCATGAAGTATTTTTGCTGGGATACACATGGAAACCAAATGTGTATAGGATAAAGATCTAGCTGGCTTAAATTAATTCACAAATATGATCCCAAATCTATTGCAAGTGTTCTGTAGGCTATATTGTGCTATGATATCTGCAGTGAAAAACATCATAACTTAACTTCTTTTCCAGTATCAGTTGAGGTGCTTTTAGCAAATCTGGAAATTCCATTTCAGTAAAGAGCCAAGCCCTTTTACCTGCCTTAAGTACTTTTGTAACTCCATTGATGTAGGCCTTCAAATAGAAATACTGGTGATACAAATTTTTAAATGGAAAACATACTATGTATTATTAAGACATGAAAGATTTCACAGCTAAAACCTGGGATCGTTTTCATGGTTTTATCTCTTTTCTTTTCAAGTGCCTCTAAGTCCACCAGCAAACTTGAAATTTTCTGATGTTGGACATAATAGTGCTAAGCTATCGTGGGATCCTGCTTCCAAAAATGTAAATGGCTATCGCATCATGCACGTAAAAACAGACGGAACAGAAACCAATGAGGTAAATTATTAGCACCACTTTTCCCTTAACCAATCTCAAACCTCCCCAAGCTTCTGTAGTTATTAGGGGAAAGTTTGTAAACAAAAGCTACCGTACAAGCTCTAACAAAAGATTTGCAAGAGAATTCTGAGACTTGGTGTAAATAAGAGTTTGCTTAATATTGGATGTATGTATGTCTTGGGGAGAGTACTCTGAGCAGTCTGGGGCACATAAACTGAGGGAGACAACTCAAGGGAACAGTGGTTTGCTAGGAGCAGAATCTTGACTAAATGTAGCATGGAAATACTTATTCTTGATTCAATTCAGACAATAAGACTTCTGATGTATCATGTATCATGGACTCAAGCTCATTCAAAAAGACCATCTGAAGGCTTTGCCACATTTTCTCAACATTTATTGCTTTAATTATGTATTGAGAACTCTTTAAAAACAGGATTTGGCTTGAACAGAGTGCTAAGGAACCAAGATATTCTAACTTAGACTCTTATATTTAATAATTTGCAATATTTAGTTCTGCCTTGTTACCAAGGGTGCTTTATAATACCTTTTAGTAGCGTGAATTCTGTGATAGAATGCAAAATGGGATGGAATGATTCATACTGAAATATTAATAAAGAAATTTTTAAAAATACAGATTTTAAAAAATAATTGCAGCAAGTGGGTTTGATTATTAAAACAGTCCAGATCCCTTAGGAAATAAGTTGTCATGGATAACTTGACTCTCCAGAAAAAGAAGTCTTTAAGGTAGTTATCTGTAATTATGTTTCTTCTGGGACATATCTGGCTGTTCATCTGTATAAAGTGGAATATTTGTATTGAACCTGAAGAAACTGCTCCCAGCTTTAGAAGGAAGAATACATGTGAAATGTCTTGTTTCTCTTCTTTCTGCTAGATCCCTTAAAATTTAAATTAGAAATCATTTGACTTCTTCCTGTTGATTCTCTTAATAAAGACAATGTGCCTGACTGGTGTTTGAACATCTCAGGCTCAGCCTAGTAAACATTGTAATGTGAGTGAATGTTCAGTTCACTTTTCCTCTGTCTGTTCAAAGAACAGGTGGCATGTTTTTGTTTGCTCTGCACTGGTGGCATTTTCCCTGCAGTGCTGAGCTAATGTGGCACTGAATAGTTGGACTGATAAATTGTTTATACAGCTTTGAGTTTTATGTGCCTGGCAAAGTCACCTAACTGCTGCCTGGAGAGAGACCAGATGAATCCCTCATCTGTCTCTTGACAAATGTTAAACTTAAAGGTTTTATGTAGTGATTGTCCATGATAAGGGGTTGGATTAAATAGCCTGAAAAGCTCCTTCCTCTTCTGGATTCCTGAACATGCAGTACTGATGTTAGCTGGAGAGCTGGGCCTACCAAGGTTGAATTCTTCTTTTCCATGGTTTGCCCTAAGTTCAAAATTCTCATGTTTTGTAATTTGTCTATTGTAACTGGTTGTTTCAGCTTTGATGGACCTGAGTTTATACTTATTCATAGTTTCACTGAATTTCTTTACTAATTGCATGACATTCTCCTTCTGTATCATTATTACCCAGAAGAATTTCATGCACTGATAATGTATTGTATGGTCAATATCTACTGCAAATTATGCTTCCTCTAGGTGGAAGTTGGTCGTGTTTCAACCCATACTCTGAAAAGTTTGGCACCCCTTACAGAGTATACTGTTGCTATTTTCTCCCTGTATGATGAGGGACAATCTGAACCACTTACTGGCAGCTTTACCACAAGTAAGTGTTGCTGAACTTCTGAAGGCTTTCCAAGAAGAAATGTTATACTCTCTTACGTTACTGGAAAGTAAGATTAGTTACAGCAAAGGTCTCTGGCTGTGAATTCAGATATATAGAATGCTTTCTGTTATTTTCATTGGTGTTTTTGGCTTCTTTGATCCCTTACTATGGGGCCAATTGCCTCTTTACTTGCATGAGTAATCTCTTGACATCATGAAAACATGTCCACAGCTTTCTGAAACATTATTCTATATGATGGCATTTGTATCTCCAGATGAAGTGTGATGAGTTTTGAATCACACATTTAAACACTGAACTATCCAGGCACTAGAGGTTAGAACCTTATATGCATACAGAGGAACTACATCAAAAGGAAAAATGGAAGACGTTGAAAGTTCCTGTAGTTTGTTTAACTCAGTTATAGTTTCTGCAACTAGTTCTGCATTAAACTAATGGCTGATGATGCATATGAATGCTTTCCAACCATGGGAAGAGAAAGGAGGAAGGGGAGAAAAGAGAAAGATGAGGTGGAAGAGTAAGGGAGAGCATACATGTATGGAGCAAGATGTTGACACATGCAAAGTGTAAATGGAAATGCACAGAGAGTCTGGAAAGGGCAGAGACTGGGATTTTGCTTTGTGGTACAAGAAAAGAGCCTGGTGCACAGGGCTCTGAGCAAAGGAGATGGACTTAGGGTGGCATGCAGCTCCTTCAGTGGAGAGAGGACAAGGAGTCCTGTCCAGTTAGAATAGTCTATTGCCTTCCTCAAACTACAGAACTACTTCCCTAAGAATAAATAAGTGGGCAAAGAATTCTGTAGTGCCTTTGTTGTCTGCCTCCCATGTTACACTCTTTCAAGAAACTGCAAGTAAAATGGTATGTGCCTAATGT
This sequence comes from Poecile atricapillus, assembly GCF_030490865.1. Taxonomy (NCBI): domain Eukaryota; kingdom Metazoa; phylum Chordata; class Aves; order Passeriformes; family Paridae; genus Poecile; species Poecile atricapillus. The sequence continues at coordinate 140,823,587 of NC_081250.1, forward strand.
TGACATCTGTGCAAATATCAGAGCAAAATTCACTCACTTTTCTTGTGTGTAATATTCTCCAGAAAGAGTTCCAGCTCCCCAGCATTTGGAAATTGATGAAGCATCAACAGATAGTCTCAGGGTCAGCTGGAAGCCCACCTCATCAGATATTGCTTTTTATAGATTGGCATGGATTCCTTTGGATGGGGGAGAATCTGAGGAGGTAAGTTGCCTTGACATTCTGAGGGGTGAAAAGGGGGGAGAATTCCATGCTAAGGACAACTGTGCAGCAACATTTGTTAATTAAATATGGCAAATTGACTTACAGAAAAATCTGCCCCACTGCAAAGCTCTCTAAACAAAAATTAAACCAATATTCCAGTTTTATTTTGAAGAGGAACTAGGGAAAGAAGAGATATTTTGTGAGTAGTCAATCTCATCTGTAATGTGCCAACAGCCATAGAACTAGCATTGTTGTTTGGGGCCACTTCAGTTTTTAGAGGTTCATTTTTTTCACTTTGATGTGAAGGTGATGATGATAACTGAGCCAGAGGAGTGATATCCTCACATAAAGTTCCAAATTTGTCTAATGTGCTGTCCTGAATAAATTTGCCTCTGAAGCCTTATTAAGTAACATTAAAGGAAAACATTAAAGGAAAAAGTGTACACATAGTAAATTTATTAGATTTTTCATCTATTCCTCTTAGTTTTCTCTTTTTTCCCCTCTTATGCTGTATTTTTTGCATGAAACCCTTGTACATCTTGTCCATAGTACCCTTTGCATCAGTCTAAATCTTTAAATTATTTTCATCCTCTTAGCTTTTCCTTTTTGATTTTCTTTTCCGAAATAGAAAGACAGACACTTCCTCTCGTCTCCCAAATTTTCATAGTCTGTCTCATTTCCTCTTTTTCTTTATTTATTAACTCATTATTTTGGCTTCTTTTGTACTTCTCAGTCTTTAGTGACTCCCAAACATCTTGTTCTCTTGGCATCAGCAGTGTGTGAAGAAGCCACATCTGTAAACTGCTTATCTGGGTACAGAACTCAGGGGGAAAGATGACATTTCCCACCTGGCCCTAGGTTTCATGAATTATTTTGTCATCCATTAGGGCAGAAAGCAGTCATTTTAGCTTAGGTTATGTGTCATTTTTTTCTATAAATTTAGCTTAGCTGGATTCTTTTCCTCCCTTTCACCTAGTGAGAGGTAGTCATGCAAGAAAGAGAGAAATTAGAGGAGTGAGCAAGGAAAAGGAGTTGGCAGATGAGTGAGTGGACACAGGTCATCCACTAGCAGTTTCTTCTGTAATATATAAACTGATTTGTTTCTATTTCAGTTCCAGTGAATAGCTGCCAGTGAAAACCCTTAAGTCACATTTTTAAGCAAAATTTGAGGTATCTGTATTCTTTCAGTGTGAGAATAAATTATCGAGAAGTATTTGAACTCCTAAGGTTCTGCTTGCACACTGTATTCACAAAGAACTGCTGGAGGCACTAATATTTTAGAATGTTGAAATATTAAAAATGCCCAAGCTGCTTTCTTGTTCTCCTTGCATGACCTCTCTAATGGGGTCAGGCCTAGGATAGCACAATACCTCGGGGCTGTTGCCTCTTTAAGCTCCTTTCCCAGCTAAGTGATCAGTCATGCAGACAAAGGACATGCACTCCCTTGTTCTTCTCCCAAGACCCAACTTGCCAATTAGCTGAGAGGGGTCAGGGGACAGTGGTTAATCACACACCTCTCATCTCACTTCACCCACTCTGCTGATGGGTGAGAAGAGCGTGCAGTCGGGTGTTAGCACTAAAAAGCCAGAATAAATTTAAGACAGACCTTTTATTGCTAGGTTGAAGTAGAGAAGGCATGCTGTTGCACTCGTGTGCTTGTTGCTGCTATTTGTCCTGCCCACTTGAAAGTCCAGCACTTTGTGTTGTGTTTTGTAGGCTACATTAGCAGGGAGGAGAGGGTGCAGGAAGCGATGCTTCAGAAAGTATGCCAAAGAGTGAGAGAGTAATTATGCATAGATATTTTATAATGATTTGATACACAACTGGAAGCACGGGAGAGTTGAAAAGGAAGGCATTACATTAATCTACTTGGTATACAGCTAGGTTCACTCAAAGCTTGTTTCTGAACTTTTCCCAAGAAAATCTGTGCCAGAAAGTGAGCAGCATGGGATGCCTAATTCATTACTTGATAGTTGTAGAAGGCATGGCCCCAATTAATTTCTTTCTGCTTTTGTTTTTTGTATTTGAGTTCAGAAGGTCTGTGATTGTGTTATGGCTCCTTTTTCCTCAGGACCAACTCAGGAAATCTCCTGTGGTAGTTAAAAAAATGACTGGTTCACTGTTTCTGAAAACCTCTGTGGCAGATTTTTCACAGGACATCTATTTTTTGATTTCCATTAGAAGTCCAACTTTGATGTTGAGTATTACAGTGATCACCTTTGAAAACTTGTCTATGTTAACCCAGAGAAAGGCTGTTTTATTGTAGCATCTGTTTGTGTAACCTGAAAACTATTCCCAAAACTGGCCAGCCCAGAATTACTGCTCAGGCTCCTGCACCTTCCCCTTCGTTCCAGCTCCTCCCCATCTGGTGATCCCTTCCAATAAAATAAATGAAACACACAAAAATCTGAAGTGAAACCTGCTTACAGTTCACATTGCACATCAATCTTCTGCTGCTGTCATAGCTAGAAATGAGGAAAATTACTATTTAAACTTTACACCATATAGCAAACTAATCATCAGCACATCTCTTAATCCTCAAGTCTGAAGCACGTGTTCTTTCAAGTTCCATTCAGAAGTGTGCAACCATAACTGAGATTACAGTTCTGGTATTGAAACAGCCTTTTTTAAGGATGAATACATTTTTCGTAACAATGTTTGAATAGTAGTATAGTAGAATATAAATGGAAATATAAATGGAAGTTAATCTATTCCGTTATGTTTTTGTTGATAAATATTTTGAATTGTAGTGATTTTTTAAAAAAACCAAAAGCATATTGTCGGCTTAAGAAATTAATTAGCTTTGAGTGAAAGCATAATACTATACATTTTAAATATTCTTAAGTGTTTTTTCCAGATGTACTCTGTGATATTAATACATTTTTTGGGCAGAACTGAATGTAGATTTAATTTATTTTAAAGGAGAATCAATTTTCCTTATTTCATTCATTTCAATTAATGTAAAATAATCAGATGCAGAACTGATATTCTTCAATCTTGCTGTGTAACTTAGGTTGTCATAAATGGAGATGCAGACAGTCATGTTATAGAGGGTCTGTTGCCCGACACAGAATATGAAGTTTCTCTGCTGGCAGTTTTTGAAGATGACAGTGAAAGCGAAGTTGTTGCTATTCTTGGAGCTACATGTAAGACAAACTCTTGACTGTAATTATAAAAAATGTTTAAGCGATTTAAATTTGAGGCATATATCTTATATATAAAACATAGTTCATCTTGGGTAGCTATAACATTGAAGAATGTGGTGGTTTAGCAGTAGGGCTTTGCTGACTAGTTTTTGCTTTTCCTATTTAATATTATGTAGTATTGAATCAAAATAGTGGTTTGGCTCCCTATCTGAGCTGTGGTATTCATAACCTTTGGATCTGGGTAGATATTCTTCCACCCTTCATATTAATATTTAGTCTTTGAACAGGGTTCCTTATGAGAAGATCCATCAGATTTTGGAAGGGATGTGTGTAAAATGTTTTAAAGTAAATAAGGAATTTCACTTGAGATGTTTGTCATTTTCAATATGACCTTTTCTTATTTATGTAATTTATACTCACTAGAGGTGAATTCACTCTTGGCTGAAATAATGGTCCAAAAAGCTTACACAGGCCTCCTGTGACATTGACATGAAAGTAACAAAGATAAAATTTGATAATCATGTCCAGCTTATTTTATAGCTTATTGTCAAAACAGTGGCCTGTATTTCAGGAAGATTGTTCTATTCTCTTTTTATGGATAATTACTTGGATAAGTAAACAACTATATTTCTTATGTGTAAATTCTAAAATTTATTTGTCTTTAGTAATTTAACTTCAGGCTTAAGTCTAAATCTTCTATTAAGACAAGAAGCCCATACCCATCCAAATGATACTGATACTACCCAGTGTTGCTGAATGTACTTTCTATTTTTTACTTGGACAGAAGCAAAATACCCTTAAAAAACTTTCAATTTAATTGATCTGGCAACCTTAACAAATGTTCAAAGTGGAAGTCTATTGTCTGTTCAACCAGAAATCTGTTAAAATATATGCATTCTTATTTGATTATACAGTTTATGATTTTGTCTTATCTGCAGATCTAAGTGGTAATCCTGCAAATATATATGCCTAAAGTAAACTAAATGAATAATTCCCTTGTAGTCTCTGAAATGTCTGAAGTGTGTGGAATACTTGTAGGTGTGAGCACATAGTTTCATTGTCATAGTTGGGCATACAAGGAAAATACTGTGATTTCCATGTTTTGTTGAGCTGTTAGTGATCCAAGTCCTGTTTTTTCAGCTGCAAGTGCTACCACAGTACCTACCACGGTGGCCACCACCAGTGCCACCACCTCTGAGCCCACCACAGCAGGTGAGCAGAGCAAATGCCAGCACTTTAAATGCTGGGTGCAGAGCACTCAGGCTCCCCACAGGCACCTCCAGGGCTGGGGGCAGGCCTGTGATACTACAATGGTATTACTTAGGAGTACAGAGACTAATTTTGAAAATTCACCTAGAATTTATCTTTCCCTTAATAAATGTGAGCTTGGAAACTTTCAAGAATTTAGTTTAGTTTTGAGTGTTCTCTTTCTTTTCCCTGTAATTAGACAATTGACTCTTAAGGAACAACATTTCTGGGTTATTTATCTTCTGTAGCATTTTACCTTGGATTATTTTAAAGATCCATAACCTGAGTAGGATAAACAGAGCAGATGGAATATTATATGTTAAGAGAAGTACAGGATAACTATTATTTTAATAATTGCTTACAGTTTTTATGTTACTAAGCCCAAATAGGACTGAACTGTATGGTTTTCCCCAGTGTGAGTCTTCAGAGCCACCAAGCTCTTCAATAGAGCTTACAGCTACTTGATGATAATCAGCACAATATAAAAATTATATTAAATAAAAAAATACAATTGAGAAAATATTAATTAAATATTTCTGGACTTAGTTTTCCGAACAGGAGTCAGAAATCTATTTATAGATGATGAAACAACCTCAAGTCTGAGGGTGACATGGGACATTTCTGACTACAGTGTTCAGCAGTTCAGAGTGACCTATCTCACTGCAGAAGGTGACCGTGCTGAGGAGGCGGTAAGAATGGTCTGTATGGGTTTTGTTATTGGCTTCATAAGCTTGTTTAATAATTGCTAAAACATGATATCTTCTTATATGACAGTTTTGTTGCAATTAGTAAAGGATCTGTATTTGATATTACTCTGAGCTTGAACTTCAAAAATCTAATTGTGGAGCACCTGCTGCACTGCGGGCAAGAGCAGTCAAATGTAGGATCAAGAACAGTCACACAGATGTTTAATGAACTCACAGTTTAAAGAGGAGCTGGCTGTCTTTTTCTTCCTCTATTTTTTAAATTTATCCAAGTTGGGTTTTTATTTTTAATTTCATTAATTTTTCTGTCCTGAGATTGTGTTTTAAATGTTTGTACAGGACAGTCTTAAGAAATTTTTGTTTTCCTTCAGAAATTTTACGTCTTCTCTTCCTCTTGCTCTCCTCATGCTACAGCAATGAAATTGAAGTTCAAATGCTGAGTTTTCATATTTCTCATTAACCCAAATGTGTCACAATATGGATAGCACTTTTAAATCTAAGTGCCCGAGAATGTTTGTTATTTTTCCAGTGCCAAGTGATGATCAAGATTAAAGTTGTTCTACAAAGAAAAAATTATGGTCATTAAGATTTTGGAAAATATTTGAAAGTATGAAGAGTATTCCCTGTACTCTTTTGAGCATATAGCAAACAAATGAAAACACACACCCTTCTCTGCAAAAAAGAAGCCTGAGCTCCATTATTTTAACACTTCACAATTTTTGAGATACTTTCAGAATTCAGCTAGGCTAAGTGCCTTTTTTAAAAATTATTATTAAATTGGGAAAAAATTAGTATTGTTGTGCTTGGTTTCTGCAAAATCTGTTATAAAATTTTGGGATGGCTTCATGTAGTTACATGTAAAAGATTATATTGTATATTTCAAGGTTATTTCCTTAGTTAATAGCTCAGAATGCAAAAATATTCCTTATTCTTCCTCTGTGTCTGCCACTTGAGTCACTTCTTTTCATATGGCAGTTATATCAAAAATATGGGTTATTCTTTTTGATGTTTAGCAGTTGACATTTTTAGCCCTCTATCAATAAGGAGCTGAATATATTTTTTCTAGGAAAATATGAATCTGTCTTTTTCCATTTCAATTTTATTCATCTTTTATGATACCCTGCTGTAAATGTACTTTTTAGCCACCTATTTCAACTATGACCTGAAGATGAATTTTCAGTGTAGTGGTGTCCTTTTGGATTAGGAAACACTCTCTATGAACTTGCCTCAACTATATGTTAGGGTACTATATAATAAAATGGAAAACTTTCACAGGATAATGGCACAAATTGTACTGTTCTTCTGAGAATAACCCAGATTTTCTGAAGTTCAGATCCCAGATTTACTGTTTCAGCTCTCTAGTTCAGTTGGATGGTATAAATGTCATTCTGCTTTACTATTCACTGACTATTATGTTAAAATGAAATTTAAACTGTAGGGAAGGTATTAAAATTGTGGCTATCAGAAGGATATTAGAGTTGACTCAAACCTTCATTAAATGAAATAATAAAACTGTACAATTTGGTAGATATCTTGGCTCTATTCTCATAAATTATTTAATTTTAAGTACACTCTCAAGTCATATTAGCTTTGGCCACAATTCAGCAAACAGATTAACCACCTTTCATCTTTGAAATTAATCACATGGATAAATACTTTACTGGAAAAGAAATTATGTAAGATTATACTAAGAATTAGGCACATTTTAATTGAAGGAGTGTATTTTATCATGTGGCTTCAAGCACCTGGGAGGTGCACAACAGATGTCAATAAAACAACACAGATGTTCAATTTTAGGGGAATGTTTATATGCTTGAGTACATTTTTGTATGCAGAACTCAAAAGTTTTGTGGAATTTGGGCTTACATGTGCTATAGCGTGACAGTTCTGTGGTGAGTGCTTAAGTCTTTTGGCTCTGATTTCAGTGATAAAGTTTCAGTAACTCCTCCCTTTCCATGAAAATACTAATAAGCTTTATAATTCTTGATGCAATTGGCTGAAAATCAGGGACTAGAAAATGTAATAGAATGCAGAAGGGTCAAGCTCCAAGTTGCATGTATGTTCTTGGGTGTGCTGTACATACTGGAAAGATCAAATTTTTTCCTTCTTTAAAGCCAAAAATGCTTCTCACTGCTTAGAGTTATATTGATCTGTGGAAGATTATGCACATATGGAGAGGAGAACGTTTTCAATGCTTGCATCCACTATTCTAAAAAACTTAAAAAATTCATTGGATTTTTTTCAGAAACTTAATTTGTGTTTTGAGTGCGTGTGTATGGAAGAGGAACATGGAAACCTTTCAAGAACATTTATTAATGGCTTAAGTTCACTTTTGATCAAAGAAAGCACTTTGACAAGTCTCAACACCTTATGCACTAGATAAATTTCCTTCTTTCTATCACTTGCCAAAACTAGAAGTAGTTTGAATGTGTCCTGGAGTGTTAAACTGGTGAGACCATTCTTGAGCATATGCTTCAATACTTTGCCGTCATCACATGCATCAGTCTTCTTTGAAACAGCAAAACACCTTTATAGACTTTCTGCTTTTCCCCCGTGAGTTCGAAGGGCTTATGCTTCTCTCAACTTCTTGCCAAATACATGTAGCTGCTGGCTCAGGTGATAGATTCATGCAGTGGACATCAGCCAGGGAATGTCCAAAATGTGATGTTGGGCCTTGGGATTTGCTTCCCACAGCATCACTTCAGAGCACAGGTCTCTGCCCAGGAAACACAGGACTAGTTTCTCTTTTTTACCACGCCCATACCATGGGATATAAGTGGCTCCCATACAGGTTTTTGAGGCTCTCTGTGATTTAATTTTACTGGCAAGTTAATCAATTGTAAGGCTTTGTTTGACGCTCCTGCCACCACTATCATGATACTGGTTTTTGAGGCTCTGGCTAAAATACAATAATCTGTTGAAGAGTTTTAGAACTAGCTGCTTATAGGGAAGCCTTTCACTGTGCTTAATTCAGCAGGCTGAAACATGTAATCTAGAGCCAAGAGCTGCTCAGAGGAACTTCTACAGTTGCTCTACTGCCAGGTTGCCTGGTTGAATTTTTCTTGCAGATCTTCCATGTTTCATGGCAGTTTGGGATCCTGTGGTACCTGTGGGATGTCATCTTACTTCCTCTCCTAAATAGATACTTTCTTTGCTGGTCTCCAGACTAGATGCAGACAAGACAAACGTATCTTATTCCTGCTTGCTCAGTTCAATACTTCCAGATCTCATAACCAGATTTTTCTTCCTCCCAGGGAAGGAGGATTTTTTGTCTCTGAAGAACAAAACAATCAGCCTTTATCACTGAGTTTCAGAAAATCTAAATTTGTCCAGGAGAAATACATCAAGAGGATGTATTTTGTCTATACAGTAAAAGTAAAGTATTAAGTATTTATGACCAAACAGTACCAGTGGTTTATGGACCTGTAGTGGCTCATAGGTTTAATACAATATAGTGTTATCCCACAGAAACATTTTTTATTTTATTTTGTTTTGGTATAACAGTAGATCTGTTAAAAGGGTGGATAATGTAGTGATTTTATTTTACTGTAGAGCATCAATAATATTTGAAAACACAAGCTATACAGCAATGCTAGTGGAATGTGTTGTCAGAGACTATGTAAGATAAAGTGGTTTGGCTCTAGTCATGAAGCTTGACTGCTTCTGCATTTTCTGACCCTCCAGGTAATGGTGCCTGGCAGACAAAACACTCTTCTACTTCATCCTCTGCTGTCTGATACAGAATACAAAGTTACCATAACCCCCATCTATTCTGATGGGGAAGGAATCAGTGTCTCAGCTCCTGGAAAAACTTGTAAGTACAGACTTTCTGCCTGTCTTTGGTCAGGATATGCAAGAATAAAGACTTACTCTTTGTGGCCTTTTTCCCTTGGCTGTAGGAATGTATTTTAGTATAAATGTGGGCTTATTTTGCATGACTTATATGACTTGAAATTTAAATTAATCTCAGTTGATTGATTTATAAACAATGGGTTTCTTCTAACAGACAAGCTGTATTCTATATTCAAATACTCTGAGTTTGCAGAAACTTGTTCAGTAATAAAGCTGGTAAATGCTTGGTAGCTAGCCCACCAAGGGCAAGCCAACTAATACAGAGAAAAAGTAAACAAAGCCTGCTGAGATGGTATCAAACCAACCATTGTACTGTTAGATTTTCTTTTGTATGAGATTACTGCTTTCTAAGGGTCATTAGAAATGCTGCTGAACTTTTTCTAAAAGTGATTGCATTATCTCCAGAGTTCTGACCAAGTACCAAAAGATTACTCAGCTGTAGCTTAAACTTCCTCTCTACTGTATATTGTAAAAAATCCTTCCATTGTGCACTTGTAGTCATGATAGTATAATTTCATTGAATTGTTCTCCTAATTTACATAATTAGTCTTAATTGAAGTGCTATTTGTGTAGAGACTTAAATCACTTGTAAATAATTCCTTTCATTCCATTCTACAGGATTAATTGTTCAAAAGAGCATGATTTATACATTAAAAACTTTAGTGCACTTGGATTGGAAGAAACTATACAATGCATAATTATCTCTAAATTACCCTACATTTTTAGGAAACAAAAGTAATATTATTTTTTTTTAAATGTAGGTACAAAGTTTGGAATTAATTAAAAAATTCATTGTTGATCAAAGTTTGTGGTCAATCCACAGAGTAATGCAAAGGATGAATTTAAGAGTTTCATCCTGATAATTTTACCTGTAAATCTGAGATTACTATCGCACTCTTTTTATTTGCATATCTTGATTTTTCTGTATAAGCTTGTATGAGATAAACTTGTAAAAGCCCAGTTTGGTTTCTTTTCAGTGCCCCTGTCTGCTCCTAGGAACTTACGTGTCTCTGATGAGTGGTACAACAGATTACGTATCAGCTGGGATGCCCCACCTTCAGCAACAATGGGTTACAGAGTTGTCTACAAACCTGTCAACAGTGAGTTTTTAAACTGAATTCTTTTGTGGTCACTTCTGACTGAATGTCATCTTTTGCTCAATTTTGTTCTTAAATACATTAGTTGTGGTTACAGCCTTGAAAGTGTTATTAAATTTGGTGTCTCGTCTTTGAATATGAAAGTTTCATAGTTGTAGAATGATGCAGGTTGGAGAGGATATTTGGAGGTCATCTGGTCCACCTCCCTGAAAAAAACAGGGCCAGCTTGGAATAGGTTTCAGTGGAACTGGACCTTGCCAGTTGAATTTATATTATCTCCAAGAATGGAGATTTTAAAATTGCTCTAAGCATCTCTCCCAGTTTTTGACTACTGCCACTGGAAGTGTCTTTGCTAATACATAGTAAAAATTTCCTATGCTGCAAAATTTGTCTTTTTTCTCCTACATTTTCCTGTTTGCCTCTGAAGACATTCTGGCCGTAGCTTCTCTACCACCTTGCATAAGGTAGGCAGAGGCATCAGTAGATTTCCCCTTAGACTTCCCATCCTAAGGCTGATTATTCCCAGGTCTTTCAATCTGTGTTTTTTCATTTTATCATGACTTTGTTTCGGAGACTCTGTTTGCTTTTTTCCTGTTCCTCTCTTCTTTATTCTCCTGTTCTTCAGTTTCCTTCCCCTCACAATAAAAGGTTCTCATTTCTTCTCAGACACTTGACGTTTTATTCATTGTCCATTTTGTGTGTGCTGCATCCTTTTCCCACCTGTACATTGCATCTTGACAACACATCCAAAATCCTTAAAATTTCTTCAGAAAACCAGGGTCATCTATTGACAGCAAATTACAGATGTGTGACCATTAAGGGACTAAAATACTGTCCAAAGACAATACTGCTGCCTGGTTTCTGAAGTGTAGCTAGAACAACTAGGGGAGGTGATGAAGGAGCTGTTTCTGTTCTGATTTGGGAAAGTTTCATTCTTTTCTATTTTCATTACCATTTTTGCACAGTATTAAATGATGCTGTTGTATAAGAAGCCCTAAGGGACTGTAGTGCTGGCTGGCATCTGCTGTCCCCCTTGTTGGTCCTGGCACACAATCAAACTGGGGAGATATTTGGCTGCCTCTTTAGAGCAGTAGTAAGTCACTGAAGCAGAACAAAAAGGTCTTAACAGATGCCAGTGTCTAGCTCTGCCTTAATGAATCCCACTGCTGAATTTCCCAAGTGTGTTTCTTGTATCTTCTTTCCATGAAAGGATTGAGGAGAATGTCTTTGTATTTGTGTAGGGTTTAAAAAAAAAAAAAATTAGAAAATAGGCAAAAAATAGCGGTAACTTGAGGAACACGTGTAATTTTTTTCTAATTTAGTGGATAAGCAAATTATTTTCTAATTAATTTCATTTTTTGCAGCTCCTGGCCCTGCATTGGAGACCTTTGTAGGGGATGATATTAATACCATTCTCATTCTAAATCTCTTCAGCGGAACAGAGTACAGTGTCAAAGTATTTGCTTCATACTCAACAGGCTTCAGTGATGCCCTAACAGGCGTGGCCAAAACCTGTAAGAATGATTTCATGCTGTTCAGATCTCTACAGTCTGGTTTTCCTTACAACTGTGGCTTTCTGAAGCCTCCTGAATAAATTTTCATGTGGAAGACTTTCTCAATAATGTCCAAACTGTGTTTTCCTGAAATGAAAATCTCTCTTTCTATGAGACTATACCAGATTTAAAGTAATCTGCTGGACATTAGCAAAACAGGAATCAGAAAACAGATATTATTTATTAGCCAAAAAATATGTTTTCCTAGTAGTAGATGTAAATTTCCTTAATGAAAATCTAGTTAGTATATTTTTTCTAACTCCATATGTAGGATTATTTTCTCTTTATATAGCTAAAGCTCAAATTTAAATTAGATTTTGACAGAAATACTACTCTTATTATGATACTTCTATACTTATTTGTAATAACTGAACCTTTTAGCAGTGTTCCTTGTTTAGTTTTAAGTAACTTACCTAAAGTTCTAAACTTTTGTTTTGAAGGTTCATTTCTTTTTTAAATTTTTCTTTTAAATTTTCTTGATGTTTTTAAGCAGTATGGACATTACTTGTTAAAAATTAATTGGCACTGGTTTCACTGTAATTATTTTGTCTTTTTTTTTCTTGTATGTCTTATTAGAGGTATAAAACTAATGTTTTTTATATTTAATTTTCAGTGTATCTGGGTGTGACGAATTTGGACTCCTACCAAGTCCGCATGACGAGTCTGTGTGCTCAGTGGCAGCTTCACAGTCATGCTACTGCTTACAGGGTAGTTATAGAGTCACTTGAGGGTAAGTTACTAAATAATTTGATATGCAGCTACAGCCCAATCAGGGAACTGAATTGCATAGAAACTGCATGCAGTTAGACCTGTAGACAGGCTGCTGAAATACTGAAAATGGTGGACAGAAGAGAGGTGTGTACACGCTGACAGTTTCAGAATGGAAGTAGCATCCCTGTCCTTTTATGTCAAACACGTTGACAGCTTGTGCATTTTATGTCAGGGACTTTCACCTGTCAGAAGAAGAAAGGTGATTGGTGAGTTTTTCATTGCTGTGAGGAACAGAACATGGGTAAGGATGAACTGAATACATCAAAGTTTGTAAATATACCACCAGCAGTAGCTCTGTAGGATTAGGATAGACAGAAGAGGGCAGAAGGGTAGAAAACATCTGAATGAATCCAGACCATGCCCACAGAATCAGAACAATGTCCAGTTTTGTTCTCATTCTGCTGATGCTTCATTATATCTTATAGTAGCAATGTTATTCGTATGGATAAATATGGCACGGTTTTATGCAGTCACACAAGGTGTCTTGATGCTTTTAGCACAGCAGATACAGAGGGTAAATTACAGACTCTTCAGCCTCACTGGTTCTCAGGTGCAGCCAGAAGACATTATGGAGAAGTCACTATTTGTGCAGACGAGCTCTCTTATCCCAGGTAGACATCAGTGCTCTTCTGATTGGCGGCAAATTAAAACCTTGGATAACTTGAGAGAAGTGCAGTTAGTGACACTTAATGGGCTGTGTCAAAGATATCGTGAACAAAAACACTGATCTTGTGGCAAAAAAAGTAATGACCTTTCTGAGGAAGAGCAACTAGATGGTGATAAGGTTTATTTGAAGCCCTGAAATACAGACAAGCTATTCAGATAGCAGAGATCTTGGCTCACACGAGACAGCACAAACATCTCTCTAATCTGGGAGCGAGCCAACATTCTACTTTCTTCATATAGAACTGCCAGAATTGTTTTAGCTGAGCTGAAAGCACCTAAATGTGAGCAGAATGACCTGGAGTGCGAATAAATGTTCTTTATTAATATCTGTCCTGAAGGGATTTGATTGTTGAATAGGGTGTGTCTGGTTCAGGCAGTGATCAAATATTTTTATATTAGTGTAACACCTGATAAGCATTGAAAGAGTGTCATTTTTTATGTAGTCTGTAAAATGTGAGGTCAGTTGCTTGTATTTCACTTCTTCCTGATGGAGATTTTAAATTGTGATAACATTTTTCTTGTTATTAAAACATTATGCTGTTTCCAGTACCCAGCCTTTTTCTCTTGCAAATGTATTTCCAATTCAGAATTTGGCAGAATCAGTTTTGGAACTCTGTAAATTCTATTCCTTAACCATTTTGTAAAGTGGTCATGAGTGAAAGCTGGAATATGACATCTAGTTCAGTCTCTTTCGCTGTGACCAAGCAGATTAGAGATGCTGAAAACCAGAGGCATAGATGAAGGATACCATAGAATTACATAATGCAACAATTCCTAGTTAGACTGATAATTTAGATCCAAAGCCCATTCATGACAGTGTTAGTGATTTTTACTGCCTTCAATGCATGGGGCAAAATGAATCTCTTTTTCCTGAAGATGTTTGACACATTCCTCAGCTCCTACTTAGTATGAAGAAAGAAATGTTATAGAGACCTCTGCACAGAGGTCAACTTCCAAAAGTAAGGCAGCATTTAGTTTCTTAACTTATGTCAACCTCTTACCCTTCATATGCTGTCTTGTACCCTTATTTATGATTTAAATTGATTTAAATTACATTATTAAGTTTTTATGGTTTATCTTGTAATTCCAGGTGGAAAAAAGCGAGAAGTAAATCTTGGTGGAGGGACATCTAGACATTGTTTCTTTGAGCTGATGCCTGGAACCAAATATAAAATCAGTGTTCATACACAGCTTCAGGAGCTGGAGGGCCCTGCTGTGAGCATCATGGAGACAACATGTGAGTAAAACAGAGGAGACAGATTTCAGTCAGCATCAATAATGCTCAATTGCTTCCTGTGTTCTGCCTTTGTCCACACATGTGGTATTCCTACAGTTTCCTTTATCTGAGCTATTAATTTTTCCTCCACAGAGGTGCAGGATTCTTACACCACTGCTGTGAATTAATTGTTAAGTCACATTCAACAACTCTATTGGACTTCTTAATGAGAGTGACACAGGGAGGATTGGTTTAGTTTTCTTCATAAAAATCCTGCTATTGGATTAATGCCTTGAGAAGGCTGACCTAGAACAGAGGCTAGATGGAGTTAAGAATGAAGTAGGTATTTATTAAAAGGCCTTAAAGGATACACCTTGGGCAGTACAAGAGCCTGGCCAGGGCTACACCCAAGATGGACCCAAAATGGTCACAAAATGGATGACCAGTCACACACTTTTATGCAAGTCTTACACTTTTATAAGTTTTGGTCTATTTGCTTATTGGGTTTAATTGTCCAGTTACAGCTTCAGATTACGAAGTCCCATCCTTCTTGTTTTCTCTCGTCAGTCCATCATTGTTGATGCTTTTGGGCCTGAAAATTGTAACAATAGTCCTTGATATCAAGCTAGAAAAGGAATTGTTTTGTCTACCTACTCTGTGAAGAGAGCTCACTAACACTGAATGTGAAGCTCAAAACTACACACCTAGGTAGCTCAGAATCTGAAAAACATGAAAGCTTAAACTTAAGGCATCAGAATACTCTGAATATCTGTGACTTTTGAGAAAAATAACAGAAAAATGGAGCAAACAGAGAAAGTTTTGTTCCTGCAGCTCTTGTTATTTAGTAAAATAAACTAGTGTTTGAATAATTTACAGTTAAATGGGACCTCGAAACACAATTTATTGAAGTATTTTGAAACAAACCAACCGACCAAACAGACTTTTAAATTATTACTAGCAGTTGTACATGACAGGCAAAAAAAAAACCCTTGCAGCTGTTTATGAAAGTAAGATCCTGCTGTCATGAATTCAAAATATTTCAAAATGAAACATGGGACTACTAGAATGAATAGTTTATCATTCTTTGAGCCCGTTTCCAGTCTCAGTGTTACCCACCTTCTCATAGTATATTGCTGTATACCACAATGCTGTTCTCTTTCTCTCAGGGTAGAAAGTATTTGTACTGTTCTGCTTTTCCTCCCACATTTTTGGTTTCACATAGGAAAAACTTGCACAAGTTCATGATTCTAATTTTTCCTTGTCCAATTCTCCATGCAGTGAACAGAAAGCCAGGCTTCTCCTGTTTTTGGGGAATTGCATTTAGTGAACTCTGCAGTTCCGTGAGCTAGGAGACATGAGGGAGAGCACACCTTGGCCTGACTGTCTGTTTGAGAATATTAGTTTGTGATGCAGATAAATTATTAATTATTGTCTCACCTTAAAGGGAAAAAGTCTTCAGGGTGATCAGTCTTTGGTGCTAAGAGCAGCCTTTCAAGTCACCTCACAGAAATTGTGACCTTTCTAAATGGGTCTGGTCCTGGTCATGCTGTGGCCATGGAGGTCCTGGGCACTGCTTCCTTGTAGGTGTTTCAGAGTCCCAGCCCTTTCTGTTGCTGAAGGCATTGAAAAAAAACCCATC
Organism: Poecile atricapillus; assembly: GCF_030490865.1. Taxonomy (NCBI): domain Eukaryota; kingdom Metazoa; phylum Chordata; class Aves; order Passeriformes; family Paridae; genus Poecile; species Poecile atricapillus. The sequence goes on from NC_081250.1 coordinate 140,839,681, forward strand.
AGCTGCAGTGAGATGTGGCCATGTAATGAATCCTGTTTGCACTGATCTTGCCCAAATGTAGGTTACTTTTCTCAGGTTGCCATATCTAACTCTTTCCATTGCCTATGAAAGTAACTTAGGTGTTACAGCAAATAAAAAGTTTAATCTTCTTGAAGGACCGATGTTCTGTCACTTGTGGCTTCTTATAAACAAGCCACATATTATATTATGAATAAAAATGGAGGAAAAAACCTTGAATGAACGTGGAAACTTTTCCTCTTGTAGAGTTGTGGAAGTCAATGCATGTGCATTTTATCTCTGAAAGTTCAGCTGGGCTGTATTGAAAGGCACTAAATAAAACTGCTGCATTCAGAAAAGCTGACAGTCAGTGATTGGATATTCACCTAGGTCTCTGCAAGACTGGAATTCCAAAGTCAGTTTTCAGGAGAAGAGTGAGGGACATTTTCAGAAACTGTTTAGTAGAAGATGCTGCAGGCAACAGAGCCACAGTCCTGTTAGAGTTGTGGTCAGAGCTGCGTCTCTGTCTGGAAGCATAGCAAGGTCTTTGACCAAATTCAGAAAAGTCTTCATCAGGGCAGACTGTGATCAGCTCTGAGTGCAGGAACTGGCTTGGTTTTATTCTCTGTCTTTGCAATTTGGATTGTAGGACTAAGGTCTTCTTCCTTCCAGGGTGAATAAAGACCTACTTTCTGTTATTGAGGACTTTTGGTGAGAAAGGAAAAGGACATGGACCTTTTTCAAAGAGAATTATGGATTCTAGGTCATGAATAGTGCTGGGATATGGTCTACTACACTGGGAAATCTCAGAAAGGGGCAGTTCCAGTAGCAGTTCAGTTATATTATTGTATCATTCATACTGAATATACAGCCATTAATTGTTTTGTATACAAAATTTTACTCTGTATTCTCTTTGAAGTGACATTTTTTGCATGCACTCATCTACATTTATCTCCAATTGCTTAACTAATTGATTAGAGATAATGAATTTTTGTAATGTGGAGATGAGTAGAAAATGTTTTTTATTAAAGCTATTTGGCTTTTAAGCATGTTTGAATATTCCTTCTTTTATTCTCCAGTACCATTTCCTACTCAACCACCAACAACACCTTCAACACCCCCTCCACCACCTACAATCCCACCTGCAAAAGAGGGTAAGTGCTACATGTGTGAGTTTTTAGTAATTTTAAAGTGTTAATGCAATGTTTTTCTGCTTCTGATGGTATTTAGACCTGTGGGGAGCAGATCTCATGAGGCATTTGCTGTAGAAACACTATTAAAGCAGCTGGCTTAAATTTAATGATCCAAAAATCTGACATCATTATTGTACTGTTAAAATTTGCTGAAAGGGTGATTAATATATGTGACACTTCCTTTTTCCAGAACTCCTAAACCATACTTATTTTGCAACTGAAGCAGACATCCTAGGATAATTAAACTTCAAAAGCAGCATTGTTTTTGAATATGTCTGCTTTAGGTAATGTGAAAAGTATGGGCCATGTTCATACTCTCCTCTTTAAATGCTGACTTCCTTTTATTATTATTTGAATGTGTAGGGTTTTGTGCAGAGGCTCATAATATTTCTGTGAAAGGAGCATTATTGGTGGAGACTAAGGATCAAATACATCAGCTTGAAGTCAGTAGACCAAACTGACATGTAGAAATTGAGAATTTAATCCACAAGCACAGGGGAAAAAGACCTTGTATGTGTATGTTTAGAGCTACATAGGAGTAGGTAACGTGGGTTTTTTGTTATCCAAGGAGTAATCAACAGAAAATGAAAAACACTGGTTTGCATCTTCTTGTCCTACTCTATGGATTTAGATGAAATATGAAGATGAAATATATTGGCAAATACAACTTTGGTTTGAGACAGTTTGCTTCTGACCCCAAGCAATAGTCTGGGATTATGTGGAGTGCTGAAGGTTCCCAGTTCCCATGGAAGAGTGAGCAACTTGTGTGAGCAAAAGTACAGCTCTTGCAGGCCATTTTGCCTAAGAATGGAAGAAGATGGGATGGGTGAAACCTGCATTGCCCCTGCAGCTGAAGTGCATTAGACACTGCAGACCTTAGAGTAACTTTTTGAATGGAACAGTTTCCCATAGTTTTCCTCTACAGCTGAAATTCTGTTGTCTAGCTTACTGTGTCATGCTAGGAGTCTGGCATTGTTTAAGTTCATGTATGACTTTACTTAAAAACCTAAACAAAAATAGAAATGATTAGCCAGACTTTGAAGAACCGCTGAAATGTGTTCTGTGGGAGGATCTATTGGTGCAGACAATTCTCCCTTGCAGAGCTCAGCTGGTTCTACGCCTGCACTGGAGTCAATGCCAGCAGGTCTCTTGGCTGAAGCATAAATAGCTAACATTAAACAAGGGCTTTTTATGATGGTTGCATTTTCTTAAGTGATTTATGAGATTTCATGAGGAGTTTAGGCATTGCTCTAATTCCAAATTTCTTGCTTTTCTTCCTCAGTGTGCAAAGCAGCCAAAGCTGATCTGGCATTCCTGGTAGATGGGTCATGGAGTATTGGAGATGACAATTTCAATAAGATAATTAACTTTCTCTATAGCACTGTTGGAGCTTTGGATAAGATTGGTCCTGATGGAACACAGGTAATCAACTTGTGCAGAGATGGAGGGTGCATGGGACTTGACAGGGTATTTTAGACTAGACCAAAAGTTAAATGAATCAAGAAGTAACTGACATAATTTCACAGTTCTGTGAAAATATAAACTGCTCTAGGTCAGTATCTTTTTTCAATAACTTTTTATGCACACCATATGTTAAAATTCACAATACAAATTTTTGTAGCACAAGGGCTAAGTGTAATTTCAGTCTCCTCTAATTCTAATGACGTTTAAGTTTGTTGATGCTTTTGGTACTCACTGTTATGTTTATAAATAAGCTAAAAATGGCACTGATAAGGAAAATTAAAGGTTCTGTTACTTTAAGTCACACACTCTACAGGACCTACAGTGCTTGAAAAAAAAAATTGCAATGATTTCAATGTCCCATTTGTGTATTTGTTTAGAGAGGTGCTCCAGAACATATTACTGGCGAATATGTTACTGTTTTAAGTGTTACCTGTATAATACGGGGTTTGGAATCTCACTGGAAGTTAATTTTAACTTGTCCAAACCCTGAAGAATACTTAGTTTTTACCGTTTCTTGCTATACAGCTATTTTTCCAGAATATAGTTAATGGTGCTTCAGAAACTTTGTCACAAGTTTAAACACGATAGTTCCTTCTGAATTAGGAGCACCGCTTATGGAATATGCTTTGTGAGTTCTAGGGGTTTAGAGTACAGGATTGTAATATAGGGTTTTAACTCGAGTAGTGTCATATTTGACAGAGGCAATATTTCAAAATATAATCCTGAATCTTTCTATTACCTGCTTCAGTCCCTAGCTTAAGTTACTTATGTGCAGTTATTAACTTGTGGAGACTGAATTAAGTCCCAGCAGTTCTGAATATGAATAACTGTACACATGTGAGCAGCTGTAACCAGGATTTTGCTTTTGGGCTTGATTATGCTTTGGCTTCTGCCAAAGTGGGTATTACTGTTTGCTGCAAAATGAAACCAGAAAGAGTTAGACGGTTGCCAAGGTTTCAGAGAGTAAAACTGAACTTTATTTAGTGAAAGCCCTCTTAAAGAGAAAAAAATACCTCTGGCTGCAATTTAAGAATGAGGCAAAGTTACAAGATAAATGCTTGTTTTAAGTGGCCAGATTCACTTTTTGCTTACACGGTGGGTGGTGCTTTTGTAATGAATATCTTCTATGTGCACAGGTGGCAATAATTCAGTTTAGTGATGATCCCAGGACAGAATTTAAATTGAATGCATACAAAACAAAAGAGACTCTTCTTGAAGCTATTCAGCAAATTGCCTACAAAGGAGGAAATACAAAAACAGGTGAGAAAGTTATTGTAATGCAGATTTCCCCCCTGCTTCTCTAAGCAATATTTCCTGTTTACTAAGTGGTTTAATTAATCACTGCAAAAGCAGTGATAATGTGCTATCTCCTCACTGGAGATGAAAGGTTGAGCTCTGAAATTCTAGAAAGTCTTTGTAAACTATTGTTTACACATTTCAGCCCCTACTGCTGCATATTCACTCCACTGACCAACAGTGGAACAAGGATCAGGGAGGCAGGGAGAGGGCAGGAGGGCAAAAGCAAATTAATTTGGGGGTAGTGGAGGGTGGAGTGGGGAGTAATATAAAATCAGCTTGGCAAGTGAGCAGAAAAGTGAGAAAGGGGAGAGGGTGGGAGGGAGCTTGCAGAGCATGTAGAACGCTGGAGAGAGTGGAGGGTCTGCTTATAAGCCAGGATGTTAAACCTCTGTGGGGTGTTTAAGATTGCAATGGAGAAAGATATATGTTAAGGTTGCATTTTAATTAATCCTTAAAATAGCTTTCTGATATAAAGAAATTATAGATGAGTGTTGAAAGGGTTAAAATCTGTTTTAGTTGGAAACCATATGTTTTAATATTTTCAGACTGCACAGAAATTTCTTGCAGCTGTTGCATTGCACCCATTTTCAGCATTATCAGAATAATTTTCCTTTTACTATGATGACATTCTCAGTTGTTAATGTAGACAGTGCCCTACGATCCAGAAAAGGAAAGTTTTTTTATCTCTAACCCAGCCAGCAGCTAAATACCACACAGTGCTCACTCACTGCCCACCCTTAGCCCTGGTGGGATGGGGAGGAGAATGAGAAAAGGGTAAAGCCTGTGGGCTAAGACAACAGTTTCATAATTGAAATAAAGTAAAATGCAATTATAATAATAGTAATTAAAAGGGGTATAACAAATAGAGGGAGAGAAACCCCAAGAAAAACAGGTGATGCTGACTACAGCTGCTCACCACCCGCTGACTGATGCCCAGCCCATTCTGGAGCAGGGATTGTCCCCTCCTGGCCACCTCCCCCAGTATGGGGCAAACATCCTGGGCAGGATATTCTGTGGTACCAGGTGTCCCTTTGGCCACTTTGGGTCACTGTCCTGTGTACACTCTCCTCCAGCCTTCTTGTGCAACTGCTCAGGGGCACAGAATGAGACACTGAAAAGTCCTTGACTCAGGGTAAGCACAGCTTAGCAACAACCAAAACATCATTATCAACATTAGCCTCCTATGGAGTCCAAATCTCAGCACAGTAAAGAATAAAGAAGAAAATTAAGTCTATCCCAGCTGAAACCAGGACACCCACACAAATCATGTTCACGATCTTCACCTTCTGCATTGAAAAATGGATGGCTGAAGCCATTGGAACTTGAAGTGTTACAGTCAAAATCAAACTTTTCTTAATCTTGATTTTAATAACTGCAGAATGAACAAATTGACAGACTACTCAGGACACAACAGTCTTTTTCTCTTTTTATATATGTCTAACATGTGATATGTGAAGCCAATAGAAATGGGATTGCTATCACTGTCGATGTCAATCTTTGTGTTACAGGCAAAGCCATTAAACATGCACGAGAAATCTTATTTACAGGAGAGTCAGGCATGAGAAGGGGCATCCCAAAGGTTTTGGTTGTCATTACTGATGGGCGATCACAGGATGATGTGAACAAAGTCTCCAGAGAAATGCAACTAGACGGTAAATTGTGTGATTTAAAAACAATTCACATGCTCTTTTTTTGTCATTAATTGCATCTACATATGTGTGGGCATGAGACAAGGATAGCTTTTGCTCCAGATTTTCAGTTTTAAAGAAAACAGCAATTGCTGAGAAACACAGAATATCACTAGGATATGATTAGGTTCTGGATATTTTTGGTGATTATTGGAATTATTTTTCATTTTGGCAGCAGTGCTAAAATCATGTAGTAGTCAATGGAATTGTTCCCAGAATGAAGAACTTGGGGAATATGATCCTGAGAATCTGGATTGTCATCTATAAAGTGTACTCTTGTGGTAATTAGCAAATTGAACTATTTTGTTTTCTACACAAGAGGTCTATTGAAAATTCTTATACTGTTTCTGACCTGCTCTTATGTTATACTAATTACCTCTAGGAATTTTTTAAAGCTTCCATTTCAGAGCTTTAAGCAGCCACACCATGTTGTGAGTCTAAGTGTAAGAACGGGATTAATTATTGCAGAAGTTTGTATCAAAACCCGAAGGGCACAATGTGCCACCTGGAGTAAGACTAAAGGATGGAAAAAAACCTATCTTCCTTTTAATGCGAGGTGACCTAAGGAGAAATTACATTTGCACCTTTTATTTGCTGTTATCTTTGATGGCTACGAAGTTCCCAGTGTATTTCACTGATTTCTGAAACCAAATGTAATTGTCCAGCTTGGCTGCCTCCTTGTTTTGTTGGTAGATGCTGAGTGTAGTGGCTTCATCAATAAAGCACATAACAAAATAGTGGGCTTGCATGACCTGTTTGAAGTAGCAGTCAAAACCATGTGTTTGTGAATAAATTGGCGTTTGTGTCCAGGCTGAACAAAAAATGTTCATCTCTCAGGAAAGTCTTGCAGTTGCATTATTAGCTCCTGGACTGGGAATGACCTCCAGAGGAGAAGGCACTTTGTGAGGGTTCAGTTGCTGGGCTGTGGCACACGACTTCCCCTCTCCCATTTCCTCTGGAGTGTGCTGTGAGTGAGGCTGCAGATGGGTTGGAGCAGGTACCGATGGGCATCGGCGATGGAGGCGGCACAGGAGGGGCTGATCTTGGACGGGACATGAAGACATTGTTATGATGTATTAAAGTCAAAGTTTTGTTATGCCAAAAGTTCTGCAGAAAGTGATGAATGCCCCTGGTCCTCATTCAAATTTAAAGATAATATTGCTTGACTGGAATAAATTTGTGACTAAGCCATGCTAGAACAGTATATCCATTAACTTCATTCAGCCTGATAGGTTTTTTCCTTTATCTCTTATGGAAAGGAAAATGCTGAAAAACTTATGGCTCTTTTGTTGCTCCTGAAACATGTAGGAAACAGTTTCCACTTCATTTAAATCTTCTATTTTCAAACTTTGAAAAATATTTATGCTGAATATATAGACCAGATTCAACCAGATGAAATGAGAATGCATTTATTTCAGTGTTCACTCATGAGGCAGCACTGGCTTGAAATCATATATACTAACACGTGGCACAGAAAAAAATCTGTAAAGGACCTACAGGAAATTAATTTTTCTACTTTGTATTTATTCTGTACTCGATACATGGATATTTTTGTGTAATACAGTATAGAATTAAATTAGAAAAGCATTTAAACGTATGCTAAATGAGTACTACTCAGTAGTCATATATGTTCAGAAATGTTTAAGGTTTAACTTTAATTAACTAATTAAACATGAATATCCAGAAGAAATATTTCACAGAGAATGTTTTACTTTTATTTTAGTTTAATGTTTATGTTCATGTTTAATCAGGAAAGGAGTCATTGCAAATACAGTCGTGTTCATACTGTATTTCCACTCTCAAAATCAGTGACTCACAGGAGTGTTGTTTTTTGTTTTACAGGTTTTACCTTTTTTGCTATTGGAGTGGCTGATGCTGACTATTCAGAGTTAGTTAATATTGGCAGCAAGCCCAGTGAAAGACATGTCTTCTTCGTGGATGACTTTGATGCATTTATAAAGATTGAAGATGAGCTCATCACTTTTGTTTGTGAAACTGCATCAGCAAGTGAGCCATTTTGATTTATGCTTGTTTCTAAAATAACTGCTAAATACTGGGGGGGTTGTAGCTATTAATTTTCTAGTAAGACATATTCTTGATCTTTTTAATATAATTTTCTGTTGATACTATAATTCTTATGTTATTTCCTCAGAAGATTAGGACATGAAGATGTTGTGACTTCAAAATAATTAATGACTGTTTCTATAAAGCCAGAATACAGCTATTGGTTGTCAAAAACTCATTTCAGATGTTGACATTTCAGAATCATAAAAGATAATTATATTTTATTTTCTTTCTCTGTAAGCTCCATTCATTCTTACTCAAGTCACATGGTTAATTTATTAATAGATATCCAATCATTAATGTTTTTGTTATGAAAGTAGACAAGTTGTAGCCTAAGCAAAAGCATAAAACACACTCAAATTCTGAAATCTGTGAGAAAGCCACACTTCCTTCTCTTTATGAAAATTAAGGAATAGGCATTCCAGAGCAACACTTAATGATTATTGGCCAGTAATTCACATGCTTTTAGGTATGTGCCCACAATATATCGTGTATAAGCCAGGAAGCAGGCACTGTGTAGCTGACGTGAATCGTTTGTGATTGTAAAGAGTCCTTGTGCACAGGGCCGTGAGTTATCATGAGACTGGGAATTGTCAGAGCTGGTAAACAAAAATAATGTTTGTGAGCCATCAGTTCTGAGATTTTGACCATGAGCTCTACTTTCAATGGTAGAAAGAATGTTAAACATTAACAATACTCAACAGTATCATTTATTGATCACTTGTGCTTGATCTTCAAATGTGACTATCCTGGGGTGCCATATTTGGTTGATGTGCTGCTTTAGGCTTGTTGATTTCCCAGGGCACCTTTCCTGAAAGATATTAATGACCTTTCTTCCCCGCCAAAAGAAATATATAAGCCAGATTTACAGCTATTTAAAATGTGAGCACACATCTTAAGGACTGTTCTGGTTTCTCTTGCTCATGAAAACTATTGTGGAGTTTGAAGAGGTACAGAGAATGTCAGCTGGAACTTGAGGCTGGAGAAGCCTCACAAACAGAGAATTAGGGAACACTTAGTTAAACCCTAATATAAGACATATTTTGTTTTATGCAACAGACAATGAATTTGCTGCTTTTTTTCCAACAAATTTGAACTTGTTGAAGAGGTTGTGAAGGCAGGTTTATAGGGAGGATTAGACAAATTAACGGCCAAGAAATCAATAAAAATATATTACATGGAGCACACAGGTATGTATACCTTAATATCTTTACTGCAACCCTTGGGAATCCTGAGAAGCATCAACAGAATGGAGAAGAAAGTGGCCAGGTTTGCATGATCTTCCTACCCAACATCTCCTGCTGCTTTTGAGGGTAGAGTACAAGTGCATGATTGTTATGACTCAGTGGGACATCTTTTGTACTCTTAAATATATCTTTTTTTCTTTTCCAGCCTGCCCACTGGTAGTTAAAGATGGCAATAATTTTGCAGGTACAGTATTTTTGTGTTCATTTTTGTTTCTGAATTATGGAATCATCTTCATTACATTATTTTCACAGTGTTAGTACATTTCCCTTTGTGCTAACAGGCAATGAAACTCTTAGGTACAATTGATGTTGTCTTTTTTGTTTCCTCTAATGCAGTATCAATTTAAATTAATAAAATATATCTTTTCATACCTTCCAGGATTTAAAATGATGGAAATGTTTGGTTTGGTTGAAAAGGAGTTTTCAGCTGTGGAAGGGGTGTCCATGGAACCTGGTACATTTAATGTTTTCCCATGTTACAGACTGCACAAGGATGCTCTGGTATCCCAGCCTACCAAGTATGTATTCACATATAAACGCTCAAAAAACACAAGAAGATAATTTTCTGGTGTAGTCAATTATTCATTTCAGGGACTAGTATTTTTAAGTCAGAAGAGCAGAGGTGCTAGTGTATATCTGATATAATGATGAATAGGAAAATTGCTCTGACCCTTCGATCAGTTTAATTCAAAAATAACAATTGTAGGTTAAATTAGGTAAGCCCACTGGCTGTTTTGGTTTTCCCGTGAGCCCATTTCAGGCTTGTGTCTGTGTAACACCTGGCAATTTCATGCAGGCCTGTGTCTGGGCAGATTCCAGTTTGCAGCACTTTGTGCAAGGCAGGTTGAAGTCTCATCAAGTTCAGCATGTCCTTGAAGCAAGGGTCAGAATGAGAACCTGCTTCACTTTTACTGCAGTCTATGTCCTGCCATTGGTTATAAATGAAGATTAATCCCCTTATATTGAAGGGAGTCTGTGTGAACCCTGTCTAGTACCTTCCTGAGAGGCAGGACATCTTTCAGTCACAAGGACTGTATCTTGGGTGGGTTATGGAGGAGGCCATGAAGAATCCCTTGACTGAACTTTTACAGTCATTCCTCAGAGAGGATGTGATGGAAACCTTGTTTTGTGTATGAACAGTGTCTGTGTTGTGTTGGGTTCCTCTCTGTCCAGACCCCTGTTTCATATTAAGTGGCACCAGAGAGAAGCAATGGCTCTGATGGGAAGGTGTAATGAAAAGTATTCTTTAGCTAAGATAAATAAGAATGAGAAACGGTGGAAAAATGAAGGTTTATATTAGATACCATCAGTGTGTGATTATCCTGTTGTGTCCCAGTTGGAGCTGTGCTTCTTGGTGCTGTTTAACATTCTCCTTGTTTTGTTTCCTCCTGGGCTTAGATGGGCTGAGATGTCGAGGGATTAACGTTTCACACTTCTTTTTCCCTTTCTGCTTCTTTCTAATTTGATCTGCTGCCTTTATATGCTGTTCTCTAGCTGCCACCCCAGTCTTACTGCTTCATTAGGCTTTCACTCCTTTTCATGATTCAGAGAACACCTTTCTCTTGATGATCCACAGGTACGTCTGAAAAATACCACTTGGCTTTGTCACTTCATCTGTGCACTGAATGCCATTAATTTTACTCTCCTTTTTGAGCTCTGTATCTCCAAACCTTGTGTCTAACCCACCCTGCTTATTGAATTGACTTTCATTCTTGTACAATGGACACAGTGTAATTCTTTTTTCTTTTACCTATTGAGTTCCCTCTCTTTCTCTATGGGAAATGGGCAGTGTAACATCACATTTGATCATCTGCTGATACTCTGCAGAATATACTGATGGTATATCATATTAACTCTCTTTTCAGCATGATTCATATCTATACATCTTCTATGTGCCAGAAACACTTAAGAAAGAATGGGTCATATTTGGGAAAAATAAATTGTTTGAATAACTCTTGAGAGTTCTTTCAGATCCCCTTACTATGGTTTTAAGGAATCAGACTGATTAACATTTAACATACAGTCAGTTGTCTCAGACACTTGTCCACATATTTCACTTTGGGATTTGACAACAAAAAGTTAAATTAAACTGGAAGTAAGAAATAAGGAATTTTTGGCAATGACATAAAATAAAGTACTTCTTTTCTGCCATAAACTTCCTCTCTCTTCTGCATAAATTCTAGGAAATCAGATTGTATTTCAGCATGTGACCTGTTCTGACTTCACTTTCTTTTTTATTTGCTTTGAAATGTATAAACTCCATTCTCTGTACCTTATAAAGCTTCCTATAATAGTCTGTCACTCCTAATTTTAATCCATTTTTAATGGTTTAATGACAAGGGACATGTCTATTGAGACTGGTCTTCCAAGCAATTTCCATTTCCATTGTCTCCTAAATAAGACAATTTCAAAGGTCTTGAGAATGGCTATTGTTTGTTAAAAGCTTTAAATATAATTAATTTCAGCTTTACTTCCAGCTGACTTCTGATTTGATCTTCAAATTTAAAGTGTTAAATTTTAAGGTCAATTTTGTAAATTTCAAGGGAAACAATAACTTCTACTTTCTTCGTAAGTGTCCTTTTAGAATTATCAAGTTGAGTAGATTTTATAAACACTTATGTTACTTCTCAGTCATAACTTATAACGAAATATACAGAGTAATGGAAAGCATGTCAGGTGAAATTCTGATGAGTAAATCACCAGATTTAATGTGTCAGTTTCAAAGACATTATTTCTCTTACAGGTATTTGCATCCTGAAGGTCTCCCTTCTGATTACACCATCACGTTTCTCTTCCGGATACTCCCGGACACACCACAGGAGCCATTTGCTCTGTGGGAGATTTTAAATGAAGCATATGAACCTCTGGTTGGAGTTATTTTAGATAGTATGTGTTCTGTATTTTATCAGTGATCTTAACTGTACAAATGATTCATTCTGTGCCTAGTTTTATTATTGCCAATATTTCAATCTGCTACCAGAACAGCCACCTGAATCTGGCAGGGGTTAATCTCTAATGCATGGTTTTTAGATTTGATTTAACTGAATTTAATTTGGAGTTAGAGTCAAATTTTGAGTTAGCTGCCTTAAACTGGATTCCAAGGGTCTCTGATAGATTCAATTTGATGTGAGGTACTCATCTGCTTTTAAAATTCCCAGTACTTTGGATCTGATTCTGATTGAATCCGTCTTGATATAAGCCAGTGGTACTGACAGCATATGTAGAGGAAATGCAGTCTGACAAAAAACAGAGTTAGAACCACAGAAATGAACTCTTGCTAGCTCTTCATTTCTGCTTGGTTTTACTTTCACAATTGTGAAATGGGGATTATAATTTACAAGGTTTTACTGTTGAGAAGATGAAGCTACTGTGATTCCAGTTCTTCACAGCAGCCAGTTTGTCACCTTGAAATAGGTGGGAATTAGGCATTTAGATGGCTTGAGGAAGAATTTTTCTTGTCCAGCTCCCACAGAGAGCTAATGGGAGATAAAACCAGGTAAACATGGGTGAGGTAGACTCAGAACTGCTGGTCCATCCTTCCTGTCAAACCAAGAAAGAGCATTTCTTTGATACATGTTGTTACTTCCAGGCCAGTTTGTTGTTAATTAATATAATTTGTTAACATTTGAGCTGTCATCTTTGGTCTGCTTTGTTAAATGCATATTTACTCCTTCAACTATTGTATCATGACTTTTTAATACAGAGCACTTAATTTTGATCTCACACAGATGGTGGAAAAACTCTGACTTTCTTTAACTATGACTACAAAGGAGATTTTCAAACTGTAACTTTTGAAGGTCCTGAAATAAGGAAGATATTTTATGGGAGTTTCCATAAGGTTAGTAATGACAATAGGGAAAAAAGGCACTCTGAATAAAAGCTTGTGAGTTTTTCATGTTTCAAAATCATGTTTCATGAGGTCAATAACTGCCAAAAAAGTGTATTTTGCATCACCTACCTTACTACCTTAGTGTCATAAGTCTCTTTGCAGTATTAGATTAACATTAAACAAGTCATAGTTTCTGTCATGAAGCTGATGTGTTCAATTTTCATCTCATACTTTTTGCCTGTGTTTTAGAGTTCATTTAGAAATACATATCTTGAAAAGTAATTTAGAAATAAAGCAGTCTTTCTTTTTAAGATCTTAGATTTCTTTAAGATTGCCAGTGTCACTCAAAAAAAAAAAGTTCAGAAGAAAGTTCCTTTTTTCATCAGTTGTAATTTTAAAATATATTTTAAGAGCTATGACATGTTGAACTTTCTTTTGCTACTTGAAAACCTGTAACATTCTTTCTGAAACCACGTGAAGCAGTTCTGGGGCTGTAGCAGAGCTTTTGTTGAGGGAGGATACTTTTGTCAAAGAGGTTTTTTCCTGATGTTTGGATCTTTCCTAAACAAAGCAAGCAAGCGAAAACCTTGAGAGTTTGCTCGTGGCAGGAGAGTTATAGCTAGTCCTCCCTACTGGGAGTGTCTCTGCTGCATCAGCAAGGGACAACAGAGTGTGATCAAGGCAGAAGGAAAGAATTTAGTTGTGCTCTGCTTTCGATACTGCATTTGATGTGATTTGATTTTTTCATTGTAAAAACATCAGTATGACAGCTTTTGCTGTCAATGTATCATTTACAAACTAAATTTTACTGCTTAGTTTTGGCTTTTGCTTTGGCTGGCTGTAATGGTGAAATCCAATACTCTATACAAGGAATGACCACATAAATCAAGGTTTCTGTGGGATCTGAGTGGTATAGGAACATTGTGTGGACCTTCTGTTGGGACAAATTATTTACCTATTGAATAAATTATGTAAGTTGCCAATTTCTTTGCAGACGTTCCAGGAGTAGAAAAATAAACTAAATTCATTAAACAGATTACAATCATAGAATAATTGAGGTTGGAAGGGACCTCTTGAGGTCATCTAGGTTATTTGCTTTGGAGTGTTGAGTTTTATTAGCAAACATGGAATTATGAGCTCATTTCAAAAATTGTCCCCCTTTTTCCAGGGAAAGGACAAATATATCCCATATGCTGCTTTGTGTGTTACAGCATCTTCTCTTTTGCTTAGTTACATGTTGTTATCAGCAAGACCACGGCCAAGATAATTATTGACTGCAAGGAAGTGGGTGAGAAGACCATTAATGCAGCAGGGAACATCAGTTCTGATGGCATAGAAGTGCTGGGGAGGATGGTGAGATCCAGGGGACCAAGAGACAACTCTGCACCGGTGAGTGGAATAGTAACAACTCTTTCTAATGTTTAAAATATCCTAAAAAATCAACTGTTTGGGAACTTTGCAGTTAGTTTCAACTTGAAGCCAAGCAAGTTCATATTTTAAATAGTAAAATCCCAGCATTTCAGAAATTCTGCAAAAGCCTGCAGTAATTGTCAACATGGGCACAATCTATCTTTTATTATTTTAATAAATGAAGTAATAAGGTCATTATTGTTGAAACATTATTCTTGAAAACATAGGTAAACACAGTTGGCACATTCAGATATGACTTGTGTTCCAAATGTAATTATATAGGGTTATACAATCTATAACTCCTTTGGCTGGAATTATTTAAACTTTGGGTTTCTAAATTTTTTGTAATTCCCCATGTCTGTTTTTCCCTCTGATTCTTTGTTTGTCCCTTAATTCACTGTCTGTTCACTAAAAAATCGAACTGGTTTGGCACAGACTGTCCCCAAAAGCTCCCATCTTGGTATACCTAGCTCTTTTATAATATAAGACATTTTATGTGTGAAAGATCTCCCCCTTCCCCAGTTTAAGTGCTCATTCATTCCTCTGAAATTATTCTCCTAGAAGCAGCAATTGATTATTCTTTCTGCACGACAACCAATGCGACTCTTTCCATTTTGTTTTGTTTGGGGGAATTTTGACTTTTTGGTGCGTAGTAGTGTTTGCTAATTTTCCTTGAACTTTCTTGAGCCTAGAATGAGTTCAGCAGAGAATGTGAACCTTGAACCAAGGATTTACTTGAATAGGAATGAGGTTTCAAATATGTATTTACTTGTTAATATATGAAAATACTCTTGTTTCGCAAAAAAATAAGCCCTCAGAATATGTCTCTGTACAGAAAGAAAGAGCTTTTAGGACTCAAGTTGATGGATAATAATTATATGAAGCCTGGAAAGACAATTACACAGAGAAACCTTTGTAGTCACATTCCAATAGAAGCAGAAAAAGACAGACTTAGGAAATCTTGGAATTAGAGAAGCCTTTGTAAAGAAGTGAAAAGAAATGTGTCTTTTGTTAGAACCCAGGAATCTATAAAAAAAAAAAAATCAGACTGCCCACTCACTGAAAAATTTGATTTTATTCAGATGAACTGTAAAGCTGACATAAGATTAGAAATGTGTAGATGAAGATGAAAATAGTAGTTTTAAGCTGTTTTCTAGTATTACCATATATAGCAAATTCGACACAAATCAAGAAAGCACCCAAATGCCATCCTCTGAAGTCTCCATTCTGCCCAATTTATTTATATTGACAAGTACTTTTTTGAATAGTCACATTTAAGAGATCAATGAGTTGGTTTCTCACTCCAAAATTTGGAGGACATTGAAGGAATCTACTAGGAGGCAGGATAGAGGTTTTCAGCTACTAGATTATAAATAAAATAAAAGAAAGCAGTTACTTTGGAACAAAATTGTGGGTGTTTTGTTCCAATTGTATTCCCATGCAACCATTTAACATTCTTGGAATATTTTTGGTGTATTTTTAAAATAAATCAATACAGAGCAGTCATTTGAGTTTTGCCAGACATTTTAATTTTGAGGGAATATAATTCTACCAGAGTTGTTTGTTTTTTTTTTTCCCATCAATGTATACAGTGTGAAATGGTAAAATGAACAGGCAGACATAGCTAGACAGATAGGTAGGTAGACAGATACATACATATATACTTAGAACAAAAAGGGGACTAGGCTCAAGGTGCCTAACCCTTTTAAGATGCCTGAATGAGTCATCTCAGGATTAGATTATAGCAAGAGCAATGAAACCTGACTGGCACATGCAGCAAGTAATGTTTCTGTGGTGGTTTCACACTGACTGACATTAGGGGAAGAAGAAAAAAAAACAACACCCATGGAAGTGATTTCTTTGAGAGAAGCTGCTGGGAGCTTCCTCTGTGCCTGGGAAAGGTCAATATTTGGCCAGTTCTGAGAACTGACAACATTTTGCACCATTTAGAAATCAGATTCACCTCTGTGAATTCCACATTTCAAAAACCAGAAACCCGAGAAACTCAAATTGGCAAATCTAAACCACTACAGTTTTCTGTCTCTTCAGTGGGATTTAATGAAAAGTCCAACTTTAAAACATTATCTATAATTCAAAGATCTTCTCTTTATTAATGTTTCCTCCTTTTTGGATTTTAATTTGTTTGCCTACATGTATGTGTCCTGTTAATAGTATTGTCTAGCGTGATCTGTTGAGAAACATTTGCAGAGCTGTAGCCTGGTTAGATGAGGACTTTTCCACCTTACTGATTCTGCTTGCAGGGCTGGATATTTAGAAAGCAAAATCACTATGAATGTAGAGACTTGTGAATAAACATTTTACAGTAGCAAAGAAAGCTTTGTTTTGGGTTTTAGCTTGAGTCAGAACAACCCACGTAATGTTTTTAAAAAAGAATACTGAGTCATGCAACATTTGGTTGGTGAATACAGCATTTCAGAAAATGTCTGTTTGCTCTTTACCTTACACCAACATACTTTATCTCAATGGATGTCCAGATTGCCTAGTCCAGACAAAATGAATGCATGTACACGCCTGTGTATAAATTTTGCCAGTGCTGTTATCCATTGTTCAGGATAACAGAATAGCTTGGGAGAGATTGGGTTATGGAAAAAAATGGCAATACAACTTAACTTCTGAACCTAGGGTGCTCTCTACAGAACTAACCCTGGTGTTGCTGCACCCCATTTCTGGGAAATCTGATTTGCTTAGGGCAGTATCATGCAAAAGCTCAGATATTCTGTGTCCCAGAGCAGTGTGTGCCTGCACTTCCATCTGCTGCTGCACCCAAGCCAGTGAGGCATCCTGGAGTTAGGAGCTTAGGGATGTGTAGCAAGGAGGGAGGCTCTTAAGTGGAGCCAGCTTCCATTGGACACAGACATGGACAGACTTGCTGCACTCAGGGGGGTCTCTGTGGAGCCAAGCTGAGACTCCAAATGCTGCCTTCATGCTGCGCTTCAGCCGTCTGAGCTCTTCAGCACGGTGGCAGCTCATTGTGTCTGCATCTGTAGTACAGCAAATCTACAAACCAGCTGATCTGCTGGCAGGTGAGGAGAATGTCTATTTATATGAAAGTATGCCTTTATTTAAAATATAATATTTGACTTTTATAAGAAAAAAAAGAGGCAAAACCAAAGGTGCACATATGTAGTTCATTTTAACAGCTTTAGAAGCAATGCAGTTATAAGAAAATTTTAAAATTCATTCCTCTGTTCTGATCTTAAAATAATGCCACTGAAAAGAATGGGAATAAACCCAGAGTTCTATCTCTAGCAGCTCCTCAAATTTTTGAACATGTGGGGTTAATTTAATGGGATGTTCTGTTCCATACCATTCTCTACTCAGTATGCACATAAACAAGGCATGGAAAAAGAATAGAAATAGTAACAGAAGAAAGCTTCATCTCTCTAGACTCCTTTGTTCTGTCAGGGCTGTAAAGGAGATAATTGGTTTTACCATTGAGTCCTATTTAGTATATTGTTTCTGAGTGTCTAGCAGCCACTATTTTTAGCAAATGTGTGTGTTCTTGCAGATTAAATTCTTGTCTAAACCTTGTTCCCAGACCTGTGATGGGAATTTTCTGCCCAATGTTGTCACGTGGTGAGCAACCTTTTCCCCATTCTGAAGCTATCATTGCCTGGGGATAATGTGGTTAAGAGAGGGCATATTCTAAAGTAAAATTAAACTGGAAAAAATGAGAAATATTATTTGTGGCTCAGCTCCAGTGTAAGTAATAGTCTACAGAAGATGTCCCAGATAAAATCTGAACAGCAGACCAGAGGGGTTAAGAGGAATTATTCAGAGAAACTAAACTTTCTTTTGCCTGACTCTAGATGTCTTTTTTGCTATAAAAATATATTGGAAGACAACACTGGGCAAAATAAGGAATTTGAGCAAGGAGTAGGGGAAAATTCAACATATACCTGTAGCATTTAACCTTGATCCACTTTGCTTAATTAAAATAATGTCTGATAGTTCAGATGAGTTGGTCAGACACACATTTGCTAAAAGCAGTGTATTTACCATTGAAGTGTGGTATTTGTGGCTTGCTGCTAGAAGTCAAAAGCCTTTGTCTAATCTGAGTGCTTGAATCAAGTTGGCTTTGCTTGATGACTCCATTTTGCACTGATCTTATATCTAACAGTCATATTGTACATCACCCTTGTTTTGAAACAGCTGCAGTTACAGATGTTTGACATCATTTGTGCTACCTCATGGGCCAATCGAGACAAATGCTGTGAACTTCCTGGCTTGGTAAGAAACCTCTTTCAATAGCTGTAGAATTTACCTTTTATTTTCTACTTCGTTGAGACTAATGTTTTATTGGAAATGGATGATTAACTGTTTTCAAAAAGCCCATCTCTGCTTGGATCATTTGTCCTATTGAAAATCAGTAAGATGTATTTTTCTAAATCAAGGAGGTGCTTTTGAGTACTGTATCTTAGACTGTACTAAATACTATGTCTTAGATTGATAAAATACCTAGCATTTGAAGTTCTGGACATCATTCTTCTCCTATCTTAACCTTTTCATAGAGAGATGAGGAAAATTGCCCTGCCCTTCCTCATGCTTGTTCCTGTTCAGAAGCCAATAAAGGTCCCCTTGGGCCTCCTGGACCACCGGTAAGGTTTTATTCAGCTTTGTAGTGCACTGTAGCAAATAGTCCACTGGACACCTTTATTTCAAAACTTGAATATACTGCCATTGTATAACTAATAAAGTTAAATTACACTTTTAAGTGTTGGTAAAGAGATAAAATTATATTCAGTTTATATTGAAGATGCAATAAATTATGTAAAGAAGTATTATGCTGAAGCAGTTGGGGTATTCTTTAAACCTGGAACCCTTTTACCTGTCTGTAGCATTAGGTATGTCATAGGTAGTGCCATTCATTTCCAAATTTTTAATCACCTGCTGTCTACTCTAGCAGATGTGTATTAAATGTAGCTTGGAGTTTAGATTTCTGAAATGCTCAGTTTACAGAATTCTTATCAATTAAAAATATGGAACATGACAATGCCACTTGCGTAGTATATGATGAAAGAAGACTTTTCTGTTTTAAAAGCCCTACCTAAGTACAATATTTATTGGAAAGTAGGCCTGGAAGTGCAGGTTCTTCTGAGAGTTCTTGGAGGCAGAGAGGTATCGAAGAGCCGTGAAGGGAAGAAATAATGAATTCGTCCTTTATGGAAAGTTGAATTTAATTTTTTTTTTAAATTTTCCAGTGAATGGTGAAGTGTACACGGTTGCAATTTTAAGTATGCTTAGTAGTGTCATTTTGATGCACTCATGAAGAGTTTGCTGTGTAGATGTTAAGTAAGTGTGTGTCCAAGTCCCTCGTGTAACCAGTAGAAGTAGTCTCTTGTAGAAGAGACTTTCCCTCTATGTCAGTGCAGCATCTTAGATGGAATAAATCTCCTTTCTCTTTACTGGCTTGTGGAAACTCAGACCAGACAATGGAGATATAGGCCCACTAAATTTTGAGAACTCAATCTCTCATCCCAAGGCTGATTTTATCGATTTAGAAAGTCTCTGAGATTGTCCATTATTGGTTTGGTTTAACAAGAATCCTGACTGGCATATTTGTTGAATGGTCATGGTGTTTTTCTGTTACAGCTAGACAAATAATATGATTATTATCTTCGTGCTGCCTGCCAGAGTGAGTTTGAGATGAGGCTCTCTTGTGAAAAGTTTGAGCTGTGTATTTCTCTGCTCATACTGTGTGCTGGATGCTCCAAGGGCATGTTTTTAAATGAAAGAGCCAGGGAAGAAAGTAAAGGAAAATGTTTTTGGTGTTAAAGTACACAAATTACATGAGATGCATGTTTAACAACAAAATTGACCTGGACATAACGCCTTCACATAGTATGTCCTAGGAGACATTGATCCTCCTGACAACTCAGAGGTCAGGCTTTCTTCAAGATCTGTTCTTCAAGCTCTGCTGAAAAAACCTGGAAAGAAATTCAAGAGGAAATTCACTTAAGACATGCATCTTGAACAAAGAGAAATTATTCTGTTCTCCTATTTGAATGTAGGTTATTAAACAAGTATGGATAAAAGTTTTAATTCCCACATTATAGCATCCAGTTTGTGTTTTGTAAAAAAGGCAATGAGATAATTCATATAAAAAGGTCACTTAAATTGAGTAGTTTGACCACATTTCACGGTAAAATGAAAAATGTTTAAATATTATTTGACTAGAAGGGTGTGTATTATTATAGTTCAAAAGATATATGGGTCAGGAATTGCTAAGGCTTAACCCAGCAGTAAAACAGTGTACTTCTATATATTACATTAGGATTAACCATGTTTTGAATAGCATAGTGCCAGGCAAGAGGAAACTTAAAATCAAGCAGAAAAGTCACTGCCAAGGCAGGGAAATATGTGATTCTAGAACTCAGCCTGCTATAAGTGATGCTTTTTTGCCAGACAATTAGATGGCAGAGCTCTGGGGGGGAAAAAAAAAAAAGAAAAAAAAAAAAAAAGAAGTTCAAGGCCTACAGAAAAGCAGAGCAAAAGAGTAAAGCTAATTTTCATCTCTGTGCCAACCAAAAGTCAGAAAGTCACATGTGCTATGTCTGGACTGGAGTGCTCCAAGTCATTAAAATGTCATGTGACTTTTCTCCAAGCCAAGGATTCATCTGTTTAAGAGATCAGGATCCTACCATGTAACTAGTTTTAGACATTAGGCTAAAAACACTCCAAATAAAATGCTTCCATTTGTTTGGGATAGTAACTCCAGAAAGAATTTTTAACCTTTGAGAAAATGTATCACTTCGGGTAAGACAAAATGTTGTTTTGAGTTAAGATTATCTGGTAATTTTCATCATGGGATACTGTTTCCATGGCTTTGTTTTTGGCAAAATTTGATCTTGCTGTGTGAAGTTCCCCACACAAAGTAAAATTGAGATACCACAGAAAACTAATGCCTGCATTTGAAAAGAATGCTGCAGAACTGAAGAAGGTGAAGGAGACAAAAATATTAAAGGATTGAAGAAGTTTAATAGCAAAAAAAAAAAGCTTTCAGTGCTTCATAGGTTTTGACTACTAAAAAGAAATGAGAAGGTGTCTTGATAACAGTAGATTAAGACCCGTTTCTGGGGAAAAGCACTGGCTACTAAGAAGTTATTCAAAATAAGGGAAGAAGGCATAACATGAATTTTTGGCCAGAAAGAGAAGCAGCACAAAAAAAAAATAAAATTGAAATTTACCATACAGGCTTAGCAGTGCTGGGGCATAACCACCAAAACAAGTTTATGAGAAAAATAAGGGGCCTCTTCTGATGTTTTCATCTTAAATAAATGCTCTTCTGGAAATTGTGCTTTTACCAAGCAAGGTTACTGGGTTCTAAACATGGACAAGTGTACCAACATCAGCATGAATCTGAAAGCATATGATTCAATGGCTCAGCATCAGGCTATTCTTAAGCATCTATTCTTTGTAAAAATGCAGTCCATTTATGATAACAAAATGGGAGAAAACTGTGATTTTTTTTTTTTAATGTTAAAAAGTTGCAGTTATTGTGCTGAGTAATTTTTAATCTCAGAGCTTGTAGTAAGGCAGAGAAAGGAGAAGGGAGAGCAGATTGGAATGCAGAAATATGAGGATCTGGAATTTCGCAACTGGCAACTGGAATTTGGTTCCACAGAGAACATGGGATGAGATTTTAGGGTCAGAACTGGCCATGGTGGAGTGAGTTGTGGCCATAGAGATGTGGGATGGAAAAGAGAAGCCTGAGGGAGCTGGGAGAGGCAGTGGAAAATTGTTCTGTGACCACACATATGAAGACCATGTCACGATACATTCATTGAAGAGCAACAGTGCTCTGGGATTTCCAGACATTTCTGTCCTTTCTGCTATTTAAAGTCTCATAGATGATGCATATAAGCAGATTTTCTATTCTTATAGCTTTAATTTAACTACTGTTATTTTTTTAGTACTTATTGTAGCCACTAAAGAGTACTATTCAGTTGTGGTGTCTACTTGTACAAGGTCTTGTCTGAGTACAATGATAGATGGAATACCTTTAAAGCTCACATTCCAAGAGATTAGACAATATACTCAGGTGGGGGAAGAGGGAAATTGATACGGAAAAAAATTGTTTATGCTGTCCTAGAACAGAAAGCACATGTAGATGTTGCAAAACACATTCATGGCAGCCATCCATGAATATATGGTACTCCAGTGTCTCAGATGATACTAATAAAAAAGGCAAAAGTTGGTTAATAAATGATGAGCAGATGTAGGCATTGCTGAAGAAAGCAAAAAAGAGAAAAATGTCCAAAAGAGCATTTTACCTAAGAATAACTCCAAATTAAACCATGGTGTAGGTCTAGCAGACTCTGGAGTTGTCCTTGCTGAAAACTATTCCTAAGTCATTAGAATCACAGAATTATAGAACTGTTTATGTTGGAAAAGACCTTCAAGATGATTGAATCCAGCCATTAACCCAGCACTGCCAAATCTGTCACTAAACCATGTCCCCAAGTGCCACATCTACATGTTTTTTAAACACCTCTCAGGATGGTGACTCCACCATGTCCCTGGGCAGCCTGTTCTAAAGCTTGAAAACCTTTTCTGTGAAGAAATTATTCATAATATCCAATCTGAATCTCCCACAGTTCAACTTGAGGCCAGTTTCTCTCATCCAGTCCCTTGTTACCTGGGAGAAGAGCCTGACCCCCACCTGGCCACAGGCTCCTTTCAGGGAGTTGTAGAGAGTGATTAGGTCTCCCCCGAGCCTCCTTTTCTCTGGGCCAAACAGCCCCAGCTCCCTCAGCTGCTCCTCATCTGACTTGTGCTCCAGGCAGACCCTTCACCAACTCCATTGCCCTTCTCTGGATGTGCTCCAGCACCTCAATGTCCTTTTTTGTAGTGAGGGGTCCAGAACTGGACAGAGGATTTGAGATGTGGCCTCATCAATGCTCAGTACAGGGGAATGGTCACTGCCATGGTCTTGCTGTTTCTGATCCCGGCCAGAATGCCCTTGGCCTTTCTGGAAACTCAGACTTTAACAATGTGATTTTGGTGGGAACAGATGTGCAGGAGGTTTCAGCAACTGGAAGGGAATCTGTGACCACATTTCCATCCATTTTCTTAGCTTTCAGTGTTATTTTCATTCTTACGTAGTGTGCATTCTTGGCTCTAAAAAGTAGTCACATCTGTGTTTAAATCTGTTCCTGTCTATGGCCACACTTGAGTATGTTCCCAGTTTAATTACTTCAGTGAAAGGATATCGACAGGATATTTACTGATTCTTGAATGCTGATTCAGGAACAGGAAGAATCTGTTTGGGCTTCTCTGGATTTCATTTCTTTTTGGGAGTTTTGGTTTTCAGTGAGTCTCGTGCTTGTGCTTTACAGGGTGGTCCAGGTGTCAGAGGTGCCAAAGGTCATCGTGGTGATCCAGGTCCAAAGGTACTTTTTATAGCACTCTACATTTGACAGATGCACGGGTTCTTGGTTTATCTCTGCTGCATGTAAACCTTGAAATGAGTTCCAGATTGTCTCTGGTGTTTTTGAGGAAAAAGCATAGTGAAATGCCATTGGCATTTGCTGTGGCTCTTTTTAAAACAATTAATTGTCCTATTTGTTCCTTGATAAAAGATGAAATTCAGAATGCTGCTTTCACAGCATAAATCATCCTTTTATTTAGTATTTATAAAGAAACCTGACACTTTAACATTGAACCCTAACTGTTCAATCACGTTAACTCATATTTCAGATGTTTTTGAGTCTATTGGTATTTGATTCTTCAAACAGAAGCTGCCTTTGTCCATATGATAAGAATTTAACTTATGTTCTGTGCTACTTTAGGGACCAGATGGACCTCGAGGTGAAATTGGTGTTCCTGGACCACAAGGACCTCCAGGACCACAAGGACCCAGTGGACTTTCTATTCAAGGGCTTCCAGTGAGATTGAAAAAATCAATAGGCTTTTTTTTCTGTGATCTTTTAAACAGCAAATAGCTTAGACTAAACTGAAATACCTTTTGGTATTGTGATCAGAATCTGAATTTCAATATTTGAGGTGAAATCACAGATGTGGGTTTGACCTCTAGCAAATGTGGGTTCAATGCCAACATTTCTGGTTTTTTATTTTGATCTGAATTTTCAGTCAGCTGAAAGTATTTGATTGCAGGTTGAATGTGACCTGGGTATTAGCATCCAAGCCTGGAGTCAAATGAAAATAAATTGCAGTGGGGGTTGTGACATGGCACCAGACCAAAATGTTAATATTTTCTCTTTCTCTGGCTGTACTGCTCATCACAGATCAGTTCTGACTTGAAAGGTGTACTCAAACAAGAACACCATATTCTCTGCCAAAATTAAGCAATAATATTCATTACATAATAAAATCTATCATCAGAGGAAGTGATAAGGCCTGGAGTTTGCAAGGCTGTTGTGAAATAAGTCACAGAATTTCATCACAAATAAACATTTTTAAAATAATGAACCAGTAGCACTTATCTTGTTTCATACACCTCTCCAATAGATGGGTACAGACAAGCCTAGAAAAGAAGTAATATATATATATTTTTCTGCTAGTTTTTTTTTTCAAAATTTACTACATTACAATTTAAATTAATCTTTTTTCCAACTTATATGATACTAATGTGAAATATAATGGTATACCAAATCTGTATATTCTTGGTGATGTTGTCATAGAGAATAATAAGAAGAATACTTTAATTATAAGACCAGTTATTTCATAAAGAAAATGTTTTTTTTTATAAAAGATTTTTCTTATTATCTAGAAAAGTGTATTTTTTCATGCATATGTACCACAGAAACATGCCTAGTTGCCAAAGAAAACCCTTTTTGTACCATTATTGGAGATACTGCTGTGGCCTGAAGTGCAACAAATTATTTTGAAGAGAAGAAGAAAATAGCTACCTTTCTTTTTTCTTTTTTTTTTTTTTGTAACAAAATGGCTAAAGTTTTATCAAATTACTTATGAAATCTTTTAAAGTTAATTTTATTTTCTATGTTTATAACTTCTACATATGCATTTTTGCAAATAAGGATCTGTATGTTTGCTTTCAGAAAGAAACACAGTCTATTTTCTTACTGATTACTTTTTTGTTTGTATTTTTTAAAGAAGCTGAAGGGAACTATTAAAAATAGAAAAGTAATCATATATTTGGTTTACTATGTGTGATTCTTTATTTTCAGGGGCCACCAGGTGAAAAGGGAGAGAAGGGAGATCTTGGTTTTCCTGGCCTGCAGGTATTCCCTGTTGTATACCTGATGACTTACTAAGTTTGAATGTTGAATTGACATCACTGTGAGTTTAGAGTTTAGGGCACATACTCCAAACTGCTGAGAAATGAATTGTTGGGGTGAATTTGAACAGGGGTGTAGAAAGAGGAGGAATCCAGGGTATGCTGGTGTGCAGTGACTGATTATCTTGGGCCTGAAGAGCTGGTTACTTTCTTTAATGCTGAAATTGTGTCTCTGTAGACTCAACCCCTCTGCATTTTAACAATGTGTGTTCACCCAACTCTCATTTCACAGAAATACCTTCTTTACTGGACCTCTTCTATGGTGCCACCCATTATTGAGCTCCCTGGTTCCATTTGTCCAAAACATGCATGCAGTTTCACTCGAAGATTATTTAGTTGGATTCTGTTAATTTAATCTCTTCATTTTCTCTCCTTTTATAATGCTTAGGGTGTCCCAGGAGCATCAGGTTCACCAGGAAGAGATGGAGCTCAAGGTCAAAGGGTAAGGTAAAATGAGTATGTTTTACATGTGTTTTGCTCCCATTCCGTAATGGAAATGTTTCCTGACATGGTTGATTTATTATAATTTACTTATACTCTCTACTTTCTGGAGATCATCTCTCTGTGCCAATCAGCACAGGAGGGTGGACATCCTTCTGTCTGCTGATGAGGGCTGAGATGTGTGAGGGGAACCCTGCAGGATGCCTGTGCTTTATGCATTTGATAGGGACAGATGTCACTTGTGTTCAGCATTGCCAATTTTTTATAAGTTTAAAATTGAATGGTATATAATTAGTATGCAATCCAAGGCAACAATCTGAATTTGCTTTCTAGCTGATTAATGAATAACAGAGACAACTACAAGGGAATTTAACATTGAATGTATAACAGCATCTGCAGAAACAGTTGACATGAGGAAAAGGTGAAAAATACTACCAAAATTTAGTCAACTTTATTCTGCTCCTGATAAAACAACTGCAGATACAGTCTGTCTAGGAGCCAGTAAAAGAAAATTCATATTCATTTGTGCAGTTAAGCCTATAAGTCCTCCTCTTTATCTCCTTGGGGAGACTTCTGTTTCATTATTAGTCAGACACTGGAAAGTTACTGTTAGCATAGTACTAGATTTCTGTCAACAGCAGAAGTTCATTATGAAATATAACTTTTCAGTTTTATTTGAGAAAGATTTACATATTCATGATCCTTTTTTTTTGGATATGTTAATGTAACTTGAACTTCAGAGAAATCTGGAACTTTTATTTTCTGACATTGTTATAAAAAATCCCTAACCCTCTAGTGAAACACATATTTGAACTCACTATTATGAATTTAAACATTGGCATATCTTTATGTCTAGAAGTAATTCCACTGAAGTTACTGCAGAATTCGGACAATAGATAAATATTTATTTTTTTCTCTAAAAATCAAGAAAAGAAAGGCATTTTATTAAGATAAAGATTTATGCAATATTGTCATCATATGAATAACTTAATTGGAGGAATAGCCTTCTAATTTTCAATTAAATTGTGGTGAAATATGTAAGTAAATGATTTTTTTTTTCTACTTTATAATATTGTGATATATTATGGTTTTGCATGTTTTTATGTCTTCTTTTTGGCTGCACTGGAATATTTCCCTCTAAATTGCCCAACTTTCATGCCATCTGTTCATCTCCAGGTTAACAGAGACCTGGACCCTGATGAACATTTGGGTTTTTGCCATGTTCTGTCTAGTCTTGGTCCTGGACAAGTTGAGGTGACTTGGTGCTAAACTTTGTACAAGCGAGTGCCATGTGCCTCCTCCCTCTACATTCCTGACCATGAGGGACATAAAGGTGCCTGCAGTTCAAGCAGAAAAGAACTCTGTGTTTTTATGTTATTCTGTAACTGACTTCATATTTAGCAGAGGATGCCCTCAGCCATGCCTTGATGCCAGCCAGCAGTTCAGAAGGGGTCTAGTGCTCCCAGATGTGGGAGGTTGTTGCAGAGAGATGGAATTCCAGAGAAAAGCCAAGGAAGAGTAGTGCAGCAGAGGCTTTTGATACAGCCTGGAAAGGCCATGTGGTGTTTATTCTGTAGAATACTCCACTGTTGTCTATAAAAAGGCAGGGCAATTACATAAATTGCCTATTTTTATAGGTACAGTAATAATGCTTTGTTCATGTGCTCTCTTTCTTCTGCTGTTAATCACAGGAGCTGGATAAACAGCCTAGAGCTCATAAAATTAGTTCTGTTAGCCTGGTATTGTTTCTGTGTGACCCTTATGCAATGTTGTCCAGCTGTAATTATTTCTATGGCAACAAATAATTATGCTATACTGATTTTAGGGTGTTGTAACTCATTTGATTCCTGTGAAGTTACGACAACATAAAATTGCTTTTAATGGGCAAAGATCCAAACCAATTATTTCACCGCAGTCTCTTTGAAGACCCAGCACTTGAAAAAGGGATAATTCTGAAGGGCATAACTGCAGCAGCAAAGGGGAACTGGAAAATTCCTGAGAAGTAAATTGTATAATGTTCCTTTTGTTGGGTTTCCTCCTGTTGGCCAAGATGCCAAACTGTTTTGCAAGGACTGAGATTTTCTGTGTTTTTCTTAGCTTAGTTATCTCTTCCTCTAGTATTTTTTGATCTCTGAATATTTTAATTATAGTGGTACTCATCCTGTAGAGTACTTAGGCAGGTTGCTAAATCACAATTTTAATTTTAATGGGTGGTAAGCATAGGGCTGATATTTATTGGGAGATCTCTGAGAACTTTGAACTGGGTGTAATGTGATAGTAGACTCATGAAGTGCTGGAATGGAGACTTTTTTTCCTTCGGTTCCTGATAATTGGAATCACTTCACTTTTACAGTTTTCCTTTCTTTTTGTTTTGATATGTAGTGTTCATATGGATTTTCTTTTTGAAATCATTTGAGGAAAGGGTTTGATTTTCCATTTTTAATGTTGTAATTCAGCACTTAATCTGTAAAATTTCTTTTTTGTATTTCTGAACTTGTTTTGTAATCCCTGATTTATTTGCTTTTTCTTGGGTTTTAGAAAGAAATAGAACATTTTCCATGTCAGTTATGTTTCATAAAAAGTTCATTTCCATAATGACATACTCTCCCTATGAAGAAGAATGGGATGTAATAAAAATCCTTTGTGAGGGTTGAATCAGAGTAAAAAAGAAATTTTCATCTGAAAATAAAGCAAATACTCTGAATATGCATGATAGTATTTTATATGTGTCTGGTAACCTGGTTAAATCTACATCTCAGACACCACACGAGGAACAGTCCCCTCCTCTCTCATCAGCTTTCAGAGTGTCAGGAAAGATTTTATAAATATAAAATGATTTATTTTTATTGTATGGCTGTAGCTGTGGTTGTTTGGTGTCCTTTCTTGCTGCCCCATATTTGCAGCTAGCAGTATAGGGGAGTTTTACTAAAGAGAACAGATCATGTTTCTCCACCAAGAGTCCCAAGCATTTCATGTTGAAAGACAGGTCTTGAATTGGCAGTCATGTGTCCCAGGCTGCAGAGTTTTTTTTTAAAAGGATCCACATGAAAGTCTTCAAGCCTGGCTCAGTAGCTTCAGTAAAGTTTTTGCTGGTACCTAGTCCTACTTGAAAAGTCCCCTCTCCACAAGATCCCCCAAACAAATTCCAGGCTACAGAAAGCTCAAGAGTTTATAATGAGGTCAGCAGCAGTGCTGATTTCAGCAGACTTGAGATTTAACCGGTGATGCCATTTGCATTTTGGCAAATATCTTATAAAAATTCTGTCAGAGCTACACTCTTTCTCTAGAACTTTTTTCATGCCACTAGCAAAATATATCTTCATTTAACTTTCCAAAATGATATAAACCTTGATTCTAAGACCTACATCCTAGGCCACACATCAAAATCTGTCCTATCCTGCTCTTGGACATGCAGTTCCATGGGAGAGAATCAGTGGCTTTGTACAGAGTCATTTCTATCCTGGATGTGACAGAGAGAAAGAGCTTCTTGTAATTCCTCAGTCATTCCCCTTGGATTAGAGATGGTTAAGCAGAGAGGAGAATTCAATAAATGGGAGATTAAATAGCATCTACAAGGATTCAGTACTCAGAATACAACTTTGTGAATTCTCACTGTGCTCTATTTTCTTCTACATTACACACACCAAAAATTATGGGACAAAGAGCCAGAAGAAAAAAAATTCCCAGTCTTCCTGCCAATTTCCTGGTACTTACTAATCTCTGCTCTCAGCTCAAAAGTTCAGGATGAGTGTCAGATCCTTTCTGGCCATCAGGTGGTCTGCGTAACATCATCTTCAAACACTGCTGGCAGGACAAACCTTTAGTCCTTTACCAGCATGAGAGAATATGTATTGCCATACTCTTACTCGAACCAGGCTTCTCTTTGACTTGATTTGCATGTAGCAATTTTCACATCTAGCAAATACAGTAGGAGGTGATCTTTTGTGAGTGATACAGACACAATGCCAAGAGAAATAAACCCTAGGAGAATAGACAGGAGGTGATTACTGAGCAGCCAGGAGTAAAAGCACTGCTCAGAAGGAAGAAATTGTGAAATGTATTCCAAGAAAATATATTCCTGATCATACTGTTAATTTTATTCTTTGTCTGGGGTGGGAGAAGAGAAAGACATACAGTTTTATTTTTCTTTAGAAGTTTGTGTGAATCCACGCTGGATCCTAGAAGGCAGTGGAAAGCACTTTATTTCCCTTCTCCTAGTTAAATTTAACCCTTAAAAGGGCCAATCAGTTTTCTTCCTGCTTAGGAACCAAGCAAAAATAAATTAAGGTTTTACATCTTTGCTTTAAAATGTGAAACATAAATATGAAGGCTTCAGCTTCATCTGGCTATACTGTGGAATAAAAAGGCATTTCCTTATCAAGGAAACTTATCTAAGGATACATAGATAACAAAATAACGTAATATGAGTTGAGTATGTTACTTATTTTATCATCGAAACATCCATCCAGCAGAATTTGAAAAAAACCAACAAACCTTTCCAGGTATATGGCAGATAATATTATTCCCCAGCCATTTTTTATGCCACATGATTGCAGATTGGAATAATAGTTTCCAAATTATGCAGAGCATAAAAGCAGTAGAATATGTTATATTCATTACTAAAACCATGTCAGAAACAAAGATTTGGAAAAAAGAGCAAACCAAAAAAGTTGTAAATTTTTTCTTCTGAAGCTCCATGAGATACTGAGGCCTGGAATGTTCTTTACTGTGTATGTCACCATAAACATTTTCAAACCTTTCAGCAATAAACCAAACACTTCCCAGCATAAACCACCTTTCAAAGTGGTCTTGAGCCAGAGGTAAAACCATATTTCTCCTGTTCAGGCTGTGAAATAATTAAAGAATTGCCTAATCAGAAGGCTGGTCAGAAATCCAAGTTTTATAGCATGTGGATACAAAATGCACATATTAGTTAATTTGGAAGAATACTTTATTAACAATGTAGTTTCTTCTACATCTGGTCAGTCTTTTTTTTCTGTGATGTACTCACTTTCCAGTTTCCAAGTTATCTTTAGTTTTTGGCTCTCATTTCTGGAAGCTCTGAGGCACGTTCATAATGTAAACCACATGAGTGTTCCTGCTGCTTCCTGAGCCAGGACCTCAGTGATAGCTGGAGCATATGCACAGCTCTGCTGGGCAGAGAGAGCCACTCTCCCCTGCCATCTTTCAGCACCTCATCAGTGGGACTGCAAATGCTTGCACCCAGTGAGAACAGATGGAGAAACGTGACCTTGTGGTAGAGAGGTTTGACAGCAAACCTCTCATTCATTTCCCTACATAAGTGTTCTGAGTGAAATTCACTCAGAGGTGAAAATTGCCAGTATGAAGAATTTTCTATTGTTTTTTCTTCAAAAATACCGTGACACTAGCTGGACTTTTTTTTTTTTTTTTTTTAATCTTGGTGGCAGTGTAGCTCCTTTTAAGAAACAAACTCTCCCCAGAGGAAATAAGGAATTTTTTCCTAAGAGATCACTACCAACAGCTATTAATTTAGAAAAAATACCAAACACAACAACAAAGCAAAACAAAACCAAAGAACAAAAGTAAAAATTTTCTTCTAGATGAAACAGAACAGATTCATGAAATACATATAAAAAACTGATGAAATTGCATATATTTATCTTTTATAGGGCTTTCCTGGCAAGGATGGACCCACAGGCCCACAAGGACCTCCTGGCCCAATGGTGAGTATTGCCCATGGAATTTCTTACTGCAAAACTCAGTAGGATTTTGGGGGATTATAGGTCACACTGTTATCTATGCTGCAGTGGATAGAGCAAGGCCAAGGGAAGTTAGAATTCTCATGATGCATACAGTTGGCAGAGAGCTGCTTGTCCAGTGTAATCTCTTTCCACTCCTACTTAACTCAAGAAGAAAATGTCTCCCATGGGAAGGGGTGAGAGTTGTTCTGTCAATAGGTTGATAGCTTGTCCTCAGTCAAGTAACTGCACTATAAAGAAAGAATTACTGCCTTTAACATTTGAAACAAGACTTCGTTTTTGGCAAAAATTCCGATTAGGACTGTTAGCTGAAGTGAACCACTGAGTTTTGCTTGAGGTCTGGAGGCTGGAGGTGAGCACAGGTGCTCTCGTAGAGTAATCAATGAAGACTGCAAAGGCCACATCCAGCCACTAATGCAGGATATATGTTGCCTTCAGAATCAGTCTCAGCCTTCTCAGTTAGGGCAGCTAGGCAAAGTTAATGCCTTCTTAATAGATTTAAAGATTAGATGAAGCTGAAGCTGCTGGTTGTACTGAGTATTCTCCAAGCCATCTTGTTGTTTTTCACAGAGCACTCTGAGTCATCCATCCTGAACACAGTATTGACATCACAGGATTTATTCCAGTGGTTCAGCAATATCTGCCTGCTCCAGAAAGCAACACAAGTTATTTTTCTCAAGTGCTTTTCTCAGAGCTGTGCTTTTGGTGCTCTTCTTCCTGAAAATTGTATTTTAGTCCTCTCTCTGGGTATCTCCAGTCTTTGACGGACAGAAGAGTCTATCTTTCTCCTCATCAGGAATCATGACCATTGATTGTTGATTTTCTTCCTCTTTTTCCACATAGGGCATACCTGGTGCTCCAGGTGTTCCAGGTGTTACTGGAAGTCAGGGGCCACAAGGTGATGTTGGAGCTCCTGTAAGTAAAACTAATTATATTTCTTTGTTTGCTGTTGCGCATTCGTTGGTTTCTGCGCTTGGCTCCACTGTTTGACAGAACTCCTCAATATTTATTGCCTATGATCTGTTTGCAGTTAATGGTTAAGTTAAACATCGTATTGACCTTTCTTTGTTCATTCTTTGTAATTAAATATATTTGTTGATCTTACATACAATGTTTGGAATATAGGGATTAGAGTCAAAACACAAGACTAAAACACTGAAGTTGAGAACACAACTCTGTGAATTTGTACTCTTTGTGTAATTACTTCCTTTTTTTTTTTTTCCCTTTGCTCTTCCACCAACACTCTGGAAATTTAAGTATTTATTAACCTGAATATTTCCAAAATACTGTTCTGATTTCCAAACTGTGAAAATAATATGTAAATAAAAAACTGTCTTTTGGGGTAACTCTGTGTTTACATCAGATGTATCAGATTACAAATGACTAATGACTAGGCTTTTTTTAGATTGCTATTATAAATTTGACTCTCAGCTTCATTGAGTGGAAAATTATATCCTCTATATCTAAAATTAGTATTAGGAACCTCCAATTCTAAGTTTGTCTCTCAGATGTTATTTTTTTTTATTATTAAAAAAACTCCAGAACAAGATGTTTTGACTGGAAGAAAGGAATACAACTATGAAATGAGTGCGTAAATTATGCTAAAGAGAATATTCATAGTGGATGTCTTTGTCTCTGTAAGAGTTTGGATATTATGTATCCATATTTTAACATTTGATTACTTGTTCAATTATAAAGCTTGCTCAGCTTTTTCCCATATATTAGAGAAACATTCTATTTAATTTTTAAAGACATGAGAATGGGACAGTGTGCATTTCTGACTCTATTTGTAGAATAGAAATTTTTTTTCCAAAATCCAGTTTGGTTTGGAGATTTAGACCAATGTAAGCATTTGCATTTGGTTAAGTGGAAATGAAATTAAATTGACTGATAATACATAAGCAAAGATAACAACCTAATGCCCAGTTCTGGATAGTTTCTAAGTGTAACCATGAAATCTACAAAGGAGATTTGATGAGCTATGGAATTTTTACAATCAATATATAACATGTTGACTATGCAGTTCCTGTCCTATCACATGTTCCAGATACTGAATTAAATTTTCTGGAATCTAGATATTCCTGTGAGTCATGCAAGAGTTCTGCTGTACATGGTTGGACTCTATTAGTGCAGAAAAAAAACAGGTGGCTGAAAAATTACTGGGCTTCAATAGCTGTCTATTCCAAATTGTAGAGTTATAGAATAGAGGCCTTAGAAATAATCTTTTAGTCTTTGTGAGAGATTCGTTTCTCCAAGGACGGAATGAGCTGTGCTTAACCATGTATCCATCAGCTGGTTACCTGCACAGAAGCACAGCATAGTCTGAGTTGGAAGGGAACCACAGGATCATCAAGTCCAGCTCTCAAGTGGATGGCCCAACCCATGACCTTGATGTTAGCACCAGGCTCTGACCAACAGACTTTTCCTTCCTTCAGGAGTTTCTGAGAAATATGTAGCCTACCCCAAAATCTGGTGTTGGTGAAGTTGTAACTGCCCTAGACAACTTGTTTTAATCCATCATCTTCCTGATCATCATTACAGTATTACACTGTCCTAAATGTCAAACATAATTTTCTGTGTAGTTTAATCCCATTGCTTGCTCTGTTCATAGTGGATGCAGAGTCTCAGTGCAGCAAATCTTGGGCTGCTATTTTGCAAAATGAAAAAACATATAAAATGCATCATGTGTTGGCCTATCCTTGCTCTCATTTTGTATAAGTGAATTCAACGTGGCAAACACTTGAGAAAGTCATTGTTCCCATGTGATTGCCAAAGGTGAACATTTTGTTGAGTACTGAAATGACAGAAGTGTATTTGTCACTGTCACATGACCTCCTGAAAGCTTGTTTGTTTATTTTTTTTTCTCCCTTTACTATGAATCTGCAAGGCAGACAAAGTTTAGGTGTGAAAACTTTTGAGCAGAACAAAAGGAGAATTGATTTTGTATTGAATCTTTTCATAGGGTCCTCCTGGAGCTAAGGGTGAAAGGGGTGAACGGGTAAGTCTATGTTTATTTTAGCTGTGTTTTTTTCCCTGCTTGGCCTTCTGTCTCAGAGAGAGCTTTTCCTGAAAATTTGTTTCTCTGTGTTTACAGGCACAGTACTTTTCTCTTTGCAATTAAGTAAACTTTCCCTCTTTTCCAGACATGGTCTTTTACATAAAAGTTTTGAAGGTGGGGAGTATGTGGCAGTAAGCATGTTTCCAAATCATAATCCTCATTAAGGTTATCTTCTCAGACCTCTGATTGCTGGCCAAAAAGAGAAATGGGAACCAGTGAAATCACAAAATTTCTTTGGCTTTCCTTTCTCATCCGTGAGGATATAATATCCTGGCAGTAATAAATATCTTTCTTTGCTCAAAGTGCTTTCAGCACAGAACTGACACAAGAAACTGTTTCATGCATTGCTGCTGTTGTTATCCAGGGCGATCTCCAGTCCCAAGCCATGGTCCGGGCTGTTGCTCGTCAAGTGTGTGAACAGCTCATCCAAGGCAAGTACACAGATAGTCCATATACTTCTCCCTCTGGAATGAATCTTTTCCTGCCACAGTTACTTACAAATATCACACTTCTCAAAATATCCAAGGGGATCTGTTTGCTTTAGACTAGGCAGTTGAGATTTATGTTCCAACTAGTTTTATGTTCAACCAGATTTATGTCCAACTAGAGCTGATTAACATCAGCCTTCTGAAAAAAAAATCTGGAATTGTCTCCAAGATATTACAGTATACAGAAGCTCCTGCTGCAACAATTTTAAATTTTTATAGACATAAAATGCAAAAACCCCCCAAACCGTTACCAAAAGAAGAAAAAAAATCCTGTACAATAGTTCTTTCATTTTCTGTGCACTCGCTAAACTACTGTTTCTCCCCCAACCAGTGCACAACTTCATAATACCAAAGCATGACAGACCACAGCCTTGAGAACCTGCCAGTACTCTGTTTAAACCTTGCTGAATCAGATTTTCCACTGCTACTTGAAAATTCTGCCTTTTTTTCCTGTCAGGTCATATGGCAAGATATAACTCGATTCTGAACCAGATTCCAAGCCAGTCTGTCTCAACACGAACCATCGCCGGACCTCCTGGTGAGCCAGGTCGGCCAGGGGCTCCAGGGCCACAGGGGGAGCAAGGATCACCAGGCATGCAAGGGTTTCCAGGAAGCCCTGGTCAACCAGGAAGACCAGGAGAAAGAGGTAAGCTTCATACTTCAGAAATAATAAATTATACCCCCCTTTCCTGATACATTCTAATAGCTTTTGTCTCCTGTCTAAATGCAAAAGCAACATTTTTCTCACTAATTAATTAGTGAGAATCTTAACACAGACCATAAGGAAGACTCTGGAGACTGTCATGAGGGTCATGCAGGCTTTGCTGGGCATGATTTGGCAGGATCAGACAGAGGTTTAATGATTAAACTGCTGAAGATTGGTGGAATCTATTGTGCACATCCTATCACATCATGTTTCATCTTAGTAAGACTACAAAATAAGCAGATTCTCTCAATGTATAAGCAAAGGAGCAATTGAAGAAAGTCAGATGCAAAACTGAAGTGTATGCTGGGGAACTGTTGAGCTTTTTTGATAACTTGAAATATGAATTTCAAGTTGAATTTCTGAGTCATCATCACCTGAAAGGAGCAAGATTGGTTAGAAGAGAGAAAAATTCCTAGTTTGAGGGGTTGAGAGAGTCAAGAAGAGGAAATGGTGAGGTCAAAGTGAAGAAATACACTCAAAATTGACAAGAATTCTCTTCTGTATTCTCTCATGTAGGCTAGATCCCATTCTCCTTTCCTTCATGAGCACTGTCTAATAACAAAACAAGCTCCATGTTTGATTAACTCTGCACAACCATAGCTATCTTTTGTGTCCCAAAGTAGCACTAACCTCAGAAGGTAACACTGAGTAGATCTACAATTGTGAAAGGGCTTTGAAGAATATCACATGAGGACGTGACCAAAAACCCAAGAGACAAATGTGATATTCAGAAGAAGTGAATTAGTGTTGCTGTTACAAAATCTGCTAACTGGGATTTTGAAAATTAATTGCTGTGAAGGCTGTTCAGGAACTCAATAATTCCAGTTCACATTATGGCCATTATGACCATAGTTAAAACATTTTTTTTAATAGAAAGTCTTTGAGTGAACCTGTGAGTCTTGCCCTCAAGACCGTGATTCCCATTACCATTTTGAAAAAAGAGGCAAGGTTTCAGGTACTGACCCTTCAGTCCTGCTGTTGCTTGCTCCAGCTGAGCAAAAACCAGACACTGTCCAGAAAGAAGGAGGAATGAGGGAGTGTGAGACAAGTAGAAAAGGAGATTGGAAAAGACAGGAATTTCTGACTTCAGAAAGGGTGATCTGGAAACACTGAATTCAGATTTCAGGATACTTGAATACACTAATACATAGCATATTTTAGATCTTTCCCTTCTTTTTGGGAAGAGGTTGCTCAAGCTAGGACTTCGGGAAAGGGACAACCAAAATGCCAGGCTACAAAAAAAAGAGCAGGTCCAGCATTTAGCCTGTACTTTATGTTATATTTACTGTGCTGATGTCCTGACATGCCCATTGAGGAATCACAGTGATTAGACACAGTCATTTAAATGAAACACGATGTGGGTCAGCCCACTGCAGACAATATTAATGTCTGGGAAGCAGCATTGGAAATAGAGTACAGAAGGGGAAAAAGACATTAAAAAGAATGTTGCCTCTTCCCTATTACCCGTTTCCTCTCTGGATATGATAACTCATATCCAGTTATATGGATAACTGATGTTAGAAGGGACTGATTTTGGCAGGGAGTGCTTGTGGAGAGTTTTATACTTGGTAGAGAGAAAGCTCTAATCAAGCATCCTGCAGAACTGCAGTCAGCCAGACCTTTCTGCAGATTTTCATAAAGTGTGATACCAAATGTTGGGACTGTTTTACAGTATTTTCAGCTTAAAATGAGGTTGTTTGAAGAATCAAGAATCCATGTGTAAACTTTAAGACAAAAGAATTGGTTGGTTTACTTGGAGTGAAAATTTTAGGACATTCATGTAACTGGAGCCTTGAACAGAATCTGGAAGAGAGGAAGGAGCTCCTTCAGAAACTAGGCAAAAGTATATAAAAATTTATTGCCCCTTGAGGGTTTAATTTCTTCAGAAGCAACTGAATTTTTAGACTGATTTGTGTTTGATGTAGTAGCACTTTACTGAGCAGGAAAATACCTTTTTCTACAGACTCTTGGGATATTTCTGAATCCATTTCTAAGGAATTGCTCTAAGCTAACCCCAAAATGCAAAAATGAAAAATAAAAATTATTTAACCAACTTCATGCTTGTGGAGAATGATTTTTCATGCATTCCCGATTCTCACTGGATTCCTAATATCATACATGGAAGCAGCAGACTAAAATTGCTCAGCTTCTGGATGGAAGGAATTTTTTTTTAAGTTTCCAGTGACTACCAAGAGGAGGGTAAATGGAATCAGACTCCATCCCTTGCTATGTTCTGAAGCATTGTTTGCATTTAACTTGTTCAGCAAACACTGTATACAAACATTGTATAGTCCTGTCCTGAAGATCTGCAGTCAGCCACCTGGAAGTCTTTATATAAAAAAGTTTCTTTTCACTGGTGTCATCAGCATTTTGGTTGTATATGAAGTCAATTTAATGTTCAAACCCAGTGCCAGATTAGCAACTCTGAAAGTCAGTCTCCACCTCTAAGCTCAGAAAATGCCCTGCAACAGTGTGCTAAGAAGTAATAGTCATTAGAAGGGAAAACCCACCTGTGTGCTTATTTAGTAGTGTTTCTTTTGCCCCTCAAACTGTTGGAATTGCTTCAAGAGCCTGTTACTGGCTGTGAGCTGAGTGGCAAGGTGCTGGTAGAGAAGGAAGATAAAAAGATGAGGGCAGGCTAGATGTTTATTTTGACTCATCTCTCTTGCCTACCACCTGTTCAATCCCAGCCTGTAAGAAAGGGGCACTTCAGAAAGCAGCGTGTGGAACTGGTTAGAAATGGTGCACCAAAGAGAACTTTACTGGAAAATGTCAGCAGTGAGAGACATCCGTGCACTTCCCTGCTAGCTTGCCTGGCCAATATCTTTTCCATTGTTTACCTTGTCACTCTGCCAAGCATTAATCAGAGGCTTTGGAAAGAGACATGGGTTGAGAGAGTGTATGGAGTTCTGTTAGAAACCTCCACTTGAACTTCTCAGTCCTGGATGTCCCATTCCTGGATGGGATTCCTCTCAGGAGTAACACTGAGCTGGTCCTTCCAAGAAAGACCACCTCAGTGAGAAAGGACAAGTCATTCTCTCGACAGATTCCGTTCTCTGTGTCTGTTGCTAGCTGAGAGGCCACGTTGTATTACCAGGCCCCTACAGTACAAAATCACAGATTAATTACTAGAATTTTGCTCTTTGCTTGTTTGCATACGTATAGGAGTTTGGGGGAAAAAAACAAACACTGATTTTTCACAGCCCTCATCTCTATTTGAATTTTAACTTTTTAATTTTTCTTTCAGCTAGTTTGAACATGTTTTGATTTGGTTTGGTTTATGAACTGAGACTTAAACAACTAGTGTCTGGTTTCTGAGTGCCCAGAAAGTAGTTGCACCTCTGAAAAATGGCATAGAAAACAAAAGAGTCAACCTGGTTTTTTCTTATTTTTGGTTTCCTTATTTTTATAATATATGGATAGTTTTCCCAACTTTGTGGAGAAATGGAAAAGCCATAGTAAAAACTATGCTGAGGCACTGAGGCATATTTCAGATGTTGTGAAAGTGCAGTTCCTCTACTACTGGATGGACTTCAGCTCTTATGTGGTCTGAAGTGGTGAATAAAGCTTACAGCTACTCAGCCCATCCCACTATTATCCCATGATAAAAGTACAATAAATACCTAAGCTGTCACTGGGAAAGTTACTGTTCTCAAGCACAGCTTCATCCTTATTTGCTTCTTGGCTTTGTATGAAAGAGCCAGTTAAACATGTGTTATCAAAAGCCACGTTTACAGCTGTGATGGCAAAATTCCAATGGAATTAAATGGAACTTTTGCCAGTTGAGTCAATTAAATATTTTTATTTCCAGTTTTAGCTTCATCTGGATTAAAAATGAAAAAAAAATCACAACCCTGTGTTATTATACACTATGCTTACAGCTGAACATCTTGAAAAGAGGAAATTTTGGTAGTAGTTTAATTTTTCTGAAGTGCAATACATGGTTCTCCTCATAG
Source organism: Poecile atricapillus (assembly GCF_030490865.1). Taxonomy (NCBI): domain Eukaryota; kingdom Metazoa; phylum Chordata; class Aves; order Passeriformes; family Paridae; genus Poecile; species Poecile atricapillus. The sequence goes on from NC_081250.1 coordinate 140,879,543, forward strand.
GACAGTATTCTCTTAAAGACAGAATTAGATGAAGAACACCTGAGATTTCCTTTTGTGCAGAAACCATGAAAATTTAATTTTCTTTGCTGGAGAATGTGAGGATTGTTTTTGTTTGCAAAGGTTGGTTTTGTTTGCAATAACTGGTGCTATCAGAGTTATCTTTAGTGAAGGGCTGGAAATAATTGATTTCAGTTGCTTGTGATCTTCATGGGGCTGACCTGAAGACATTGCTTATTTTGGATGGGGGCAAGACATAAACCCATGGTTAGCATGAAGGGGAGACACAGTTTGATGGTACTGCTGAAGCATGTCCAGAGCACAAATATGAAAGCAGCTCCTGGGACCTGAAGGCATTCTTAACTCAAATGCTGTCTTGATACACAGGCTTTCATTTGAGGGCAATTAACCATTGCAGTAACCAATAATGCAGTAACCTGCAAGAGTGATGGCTTTCTGTAAGCCATACTATCTGGCACCAAAGAGGACTTGGGTGAATTTTGAATATTCTGCCATTTATTAGGAGCGAGACAAGAGGTCTGTGAGTCTTTTAAGTCCCTGAGGGAAGCCCATGGCTTTAACTCATGAGCATTTTGCCTTAGTAGTAGGATATTTTTGCATCAGTGTTTATGTTCTCTTTAACTTGGATAAACATTACTGGAAATCAGACTAAAAGAAACCCGATGCAGGATTTTATCTTGGCCTTCAGTGTCTGCTTTCAAAGAAGGTTTGCCCTGCACAAGAGATTCATCATTTATTCCACAATGAATGTTTTCTTCTTTGTTCCATGTTTAGTATTTCTTACTGACATTTTATCCTGTGAACATCACATATGGGTGTGTAGCTTTGTGTGTGTTAATAATTGTAATTGAGTGCATGGCAGGCTGTGATTTCAAAACATCCTGACTGTTACCTTTGAAGTCACCAAGTAATGTTACCATGCAACAGGATAAGCAACGGTCCTAAACATCTGTGTAAATTGCAGATGGTTTTAATGGGTCAGTCTTCTTAGGAAAAAAGCAATTCACAAAAACAGACTTTGCCTTTTGCAAAGGGCAAGTCTTTCCGTGCAGGTCCTGTGTGATAAGGGATAATTTGGATACATTTTCCTTGTTACAAGGCCTGCAGCACAGGTAGAGAACTGCAATAGATGATTTTCTGCGTATGTTTGTGTAGTGGTTTAGATTTGCTAATTTCGTTTTCCCGGCCAATGCACCAAATAAATGTCGTGGTTTTAAGGCAGTAACTAAAAAATTACTAGAAAACTTACTTATTTCTTGCTGTGAGATATGGATTAGAACAAGAGCAAAACAGGCTTAAAACTTAAAAGGAATAAAGAAAGTTTATTAACAAAACTACAAGAATAAGAACACTAGAATAAACTTCCAGAAAACCCTTTTTATCCCCCACTACCCACCATTCCCTTGTTCACATGACAACATAGAGACAAAAAACTTTGGAACTTTGGTGTTTAAAACAGTCCCAATTCTTGCTAGAGTCTTTTCATCAGCCTTTGTAGAGAAACAGAAGTCTTCTCCTGTTAATCTATGGAGTTTTTAATGAGAAAACTATTTCTGTTATAGTTTTCCATTTTTCCGATGCCAGCTGCCCGGAAATCCTGTCATCAGTTCACTCCTCCCATTTCACATCACTCTGAGGTGTGTATGGGTCAATGAGTCAAGGGATGTCATTTTAAGGATGAGTTATTCAAAGGCAAAAGTTCTCTTCATCTGTCTCTGTGAGCTTCTCTGGAAAAAAACAGTTTTCTCATTGCCCTCAAGGCCTCAAATCTTTGCTTCACTCTGTTCCAGCACCTCACTGTATCACAGTTACTCTACCTTTTGCTCAAAATCCACACTTTGAACACTCCATTCCTCCCAATATACTCTGTCATGAATTAAAGGAGCTTTTTTTTTTCAGAACACTATTGTCCATCTCCATAGCTTTAACAGAAAAATATTTCAGCTTATAAAGCATCTCCTTATTCTCTCTTCCCCATCTAAAACTTAACTATTTTCTTCACTGTCTTCTTTGTGTTGATTGTCTCTCTCTCTCTCTCTGTCTCTCTGAGAAAAAAGAGTAATCTGCATGTTTTATCCAGGTAGTAAAAGAACTAAAGTCTTAGAAAAGCTGCAAGTGTTCATGGTGTCAGGTTTCAGTCCAGCAGCAGAAACTGAAAACTAAACCCAGCTGGCCGGCTCTGCTTCTCCCCCCCCGCCCTCTGCGGCCTTGTCCAGCCTGGAGGGGGGGAGGAGGCCGAGACAGAGCCTTGTTACCTTGTCAGAAGCCAGAAACCCAAAAGCGAACAAGAGAGCTCTGGCTTTACATCTTAAGGTGGTGTTCACAAGTTGATCTCACTTTTCAATGGTCAAAACTGCATCAATTCTTAGAAATGACTGATAATTGGTCAGGAGAAAAGACTCCCATCAGTCACCAGCAGCTTCAACTTCCTTAGCTCTCAAAACTATCTTAGAGGTAAAGTCACCCTATGACAGTTTGAAGCAAGCCAGGGCTAAGCAAATTCCAGGCATCTGGGAAAAAACACCACCACCCTTCAGTCAAAATTATGAAACTGAAGGAAATAAAAGTCAAAAAAGGGAAAGAGGCAATGCCTTAACTATGCCAGGACAGTGCAAAGAACCTTGTAGAGGTAAGATAAAGAGGTCATAATGCTTTGGTTAAGAATTATATGCTCTCTGTGGATTTACTGGTTGCAGTGGTGTGGCCTGTGTTTTCCATGTGGTTGGGTCAGACAATATGTTGCCCTGGAAGCCTTTTGCTCCTGCAGAAGATGCAGAACTCCTCCACAGATACTGAATCCAGTTCAGCGGACTCATATTTAATAAACTTGATGTGAGCAATTCTTTGCCACTGATGGTTTTAATTACAATTTTTTCCACACTTAGATTTTTTATTTACTTATTTACTTCCATAACAAATTAGCTTAAGAACGTAAAAAAGATCTTCTGTGACTCCCTGAGGGGAAACCTGCTGAGGAGGGGCTGAGGCCACTTGGTTTGTTCAGCCAGGAGACTGAGGAGAGACCTCAGTTACAACTTCCTCGTCAGGAGAAGAGGAGAGGCAGGCACTGGTCTTTCTCTGTGGTGACCAGTGACAGAACCCAAGGAAAAGGCCTGAAGTTGCGTCATGAAAGGTTTAGGTTGAATATTGGGAAAAGGTTCTTCACTCAAAGGGTGGTTGGGCACTGGACCAGCTCCCCAGGGAAGTGGTCACAGCATCAGCTCAAGAAGTGTTTGGACAATGCTCTCAGACACATGGTGTGACTCGGTGATGATCCTGTGCAGGGCAAGGAATCAGACTCAATGATCTTTGTGGTGTCTTTCAACTCAGCATATTCTGTGGTTCTATGATTCCTTGCAAAAATGAGGTGTTCTCCAGCCATTTTGGCCTAGGAGATAGCAGTTACTTGGGCAGAGAGGAAGGAAGGAGCCCAGTCATTTGGAACTGTAGATATTGCCCTATCCAAGGCAGCAACTGTTTTCTTTCTGCTCTGTGTTGATGAAGGTGCCATATACAGACTTTGAAAGTGGGGAAGCTGTGAAGCCAGAAGAGCAATTACCAGTGCTGGGAGGGAGGTCTGGAAAATTGGGGGGAAGTCCCACAAACCAGCCTGGATTTGGTGTCTTTGAACCATCCAAATCAAACACAGACTTTATGAGAATTTCCAAGTCATTAGTGGAAACTCAGGGTCTGGAATTTATAGTTTTGACACCTACTATAGTTCAACACTGCTTATTGTGATGGCTATATAGAAAGTGTTTTTATAGGATGCCACAGAGGTAGTGCAGAAAGAGATGGAAAGCTGGAAGTAAGCAGTGCTTTCTCTGAATTACTAGATTTGTGATCTCCATGGATCAGACATTAGGAGAGAAATTTAGTCCCACAAGGGAGTGCAGGAACACAACCCACTGGGTCTGTTGGAATATCAGTTTCAAGACAGGTAAACACTCGGATTGGGTATTATTTGGGGGTCAGATTTTGACTGGTGATGAAACTCCTTTCTCATGTTTTAGCAAGAATCTGCCATAACATTAACAACTCTCTCCATGAACAATCTTGTGCTGTACCACTCTTCGGTGGGTGAATGTTTGAAGGAAAATTTGCTGTAGCACAAAAAATTTGACTTTTCTGGGCCACATAGTAATTTATAGCTATGAGGCATGGAAGACTCTTCTGACTTACAATAGTTGCACCTTGGTGTAGTCCAGAGGCAGCTTTCCACAGGAAGTGCAGCCTGGAAACTGGCCGATGCCTCTGCATACCACCTTGATGAAACCACCATGGCAGCAGGAATGTTTAAGACCCCAAGAATGACATTTCCCTTCAGAGTCTGCCAGGGGAGGGATGGAAAAAGAACCAAATAATTTTTAATTTTCACCTCCTTCCTTCTCTGCCGTCTGTTTTTAGATGAAAAATAACATACGGAACTATGATCCTGGTTAAATAATAAACACTGCCCAAACTTTTGATCAAAATGTGATTGAATACTATTTCCTTAGGTTTACCAGGTGAGAAAGGAGAAAAAGGCAATCCAGGTGTTGGAACACAAGGACCCCGAGGCCCACCAGGATCCACAGGTAAACTTACATTTGAGGTTTAAACTTACATTAAACTTACATCTGGATTAGACCACTCTGACCCACATGTGAAGAGGCTTACAGCATCTCTGTATGCATCCTTAAGAAGAGTTGCAGAAGAGCAGTTCAGGGACCTTAGCTGTCATAATGTTCTTACTTTGTAATATCATGTTAGGATGTGCCACATGATGGTGTCACCCATCACACAAGTATTTTCATTTTCTCTGTGACAAACTGCTTCTCCAAGCCCACCCTTTAAAAATGTTTCCATTTTTTTTTTTTCCAGACACGGGTTCTGGAGTGGGAAAAAATTAATCTGGACTAATTACATAGGTTTTCTCATTGACATAATGTCATACCTAAACATGAGTTAACAGAGAAATGTATTGTAATTAAACATGTTATATCACATGGATTTATATTTAGGTCCTGAAAAAGCAGAGAGAATGATAACCTGGACCTGTTGAAACAGGAATAAATTGCACTGACTTCATGAGGATATCCTGGCCATTAGGCACTGGTATTAATTCACAGCACTATCCAGAAAGTGTACTGAAAGGGAGTTGGAGGAATCAGGAGCTGTGCAGGTATCCAGGACTGTCCTTTCCCCATGAAAATCCCTTCCCAGAAGTCTGATGTTTGGTGAAACATTTTCTCCGGTTCTGGCTAGAAGCTGTCTCTGGCAAGGAAAATGAAGCAGCAGCCAGAGAGGAAGCTCGCTGGAAGTGGGTCTCCTCTCAGGTTGCTGCTCTGTCTTCCTTGCCAGAGGCTGAAGTCTTTCCCTCAGGTTGCCCAGCAGAGTCAGAGCCAGGATGCCTTGTTCGTCCTCTCAAGCTGTCTCCTGGAAGTGTTTACAGCACACTCGGTGCCATGTTTTCCAGGCCAGGAAAGATGGCTTCATATCCCTGCTTTCATGAAAGACATTACTCAGATGTTTCATCTCCCTGTTCTATGCAGGACCTCCAGGAGAAAGTCGAACTGGCAGCCCGGGACCACCAGGATCTCCAGGTCCAAGAGGTCCTGCTGGTCACACGGGATCCCCGGGCTCACAGGGTCCTGCTGGGCCTCCAGGGTACTGTGACCCATCCTCCTGCGCTGGGTACGGCATGGGAGGTGAGTAGCGAGGAGTCGGGACAGCTGCCGTTTGCGGAGGTGTGGGTGGCATTTTCTAACAGCCCAAGTGAGATGGAGGCTACCGATGAACCTTGCACTAAAATGTGGTGGCTCCCTAAAAATCTGCGTGTCCAGTGTGGCTCTGCTTTGTGGGACGGCAGCACGAAGAGAAGGTGACCCAGCGTAGTGACCAAAGGAAAGTGACCACCGTCTGACCCCAGCCTGTAAAACTGATCCTGCCTAGTGGGTTTTGTCCTGTACATGTTTGTGTAGTTGTATGAGCCTGTTCCATCTCAATGGTCTGTGTTGAAGTCCTACCAACTCATGTTTGTGACAGCAGAGTTTTACTCGTATAGTTTTTCAAACGTGTTGCTCAACCTCCCCTTCCATGTGCCTCTGAGTGGCATGAGAGCATGACCCTTACTAAACCTGTAGTAGTGTAACCTGGCACAGGGATGCACGTGTCCATCATTAACCAGTGAAGCCATCTGGAGAAAATTATTCTTTCTGTATCTTCTCTGTATCCTACTTTCCCATATTGTTACAGCACGGAGAGGCTGTGAAAAGAAGTTAACACAATTACCAAAAATTGTATCACCCAACCTAAAATCAAAATTTATTAGTAAAGCACTAAACTAAAAATGTTATGCGTAAGGCATATTTGTTTGATGTTTACGGTTTAATCTGCCCTGAGCTGATTTGTATGTATTACTTACCTGAATGTTTTTGTTGTCGTCTCTTCCTATCCTTTTCTCCTCACTTCCCCTCCCTGTTGTTCATTTCCTGTTTTAAGGCCCAATCCCTTACAATGGCTACCAATCCAGAAGGTGAAAGGCTCATTCTGGTTCAGGTCTCATTGCGCTGAAGGTCAGAGATGGATGCTGAACTGCTCTGTGCTTTCCAGCAACAATAATGACTACCACTAATGAACTTACAGCTGCTGTACATGCACTTGGCTTCCTGGCACTGCTAAAAATTATTGCCTGACCCATTTTTGCCTGCTAATCATGTATTCTAGCCCATTATTGGAATAAGCTATAGCAGGCAGAGCGTGCAGTGTATAATGAGCACAGTATTACAACCGGATATTTGACAAATTGTGGTGGTGGTTTCCAACTAACTTGGCTGTCTGTTGTGGGTTTCCAATTGCTCCAGCTTATTAATTTTGTTAAATGTTTTCATTGTTCCTTTATGTGAATAAAAGATGTGTATTTAAAGATTATATATATACTCACACACATGATACAGAAATATATCTATATATCAAATGTCAATTTCCTAATGAATGCTTTAATTTTCTACTCCCCTTCCCCTGTGTTAACCGTATGAATACTCTTGGTGGTGGTGGGTTAAGGTGGATACGGTGAGCCAACTGATCAAGACATCCCAGTAGTGCAGTTGCCACATAACTCCTACCAAATCTATGACCCTGAGGACCTTTATGATGGTGAGCAACAGCCGTACGTAGTTCACGGGTCCTACCCCTTACCATCCCCATACTCCCAGTCCTATCCATCACCTCATCTTGCTCAACCAGAGTTTACTCCTGTTCAAGAAGAGATGGAGGCCGTTGAGCTGAGATCCCCGGGAATCAGTCGCTTCGCGAGGAGGATAGCCAAAAGGAGCGCCAAGACCCCGGTACGCACAAAGGCAAACAGAAAAAGCCCCTCTCAATGAACTGCTTAAAAAAAGGAAACATTTTATGCACACCTGTGTTTGGCCTTTTGTCCTGGTGCCTCACCTGTCACTGATGTTTACAGGCTCTTATGTTAAAGGAGAAAAAAGTGTACCTGGCCAGTTGACACAACAAATAGTGGTAATTATCTTGCATGCCAGAAGTTTAGTATGTTAGTGGGTTGGTGCTAGCTGATGATGAAAGGTCACTTGTAGATCTTTCTCTGGAGTACTGTTCCGTTCACTCTTCAAAGTGTATCTGAAAAAATGCATCTGGCTAGGGGGTGTATGTAGAACCAGTCACAGAAGTTAATGTTTGGTTATCCATTTTTTCCCAGTTGATTATTTTCTGTTTGTTTTGGATGAATTGCTTTACTAGCAGAGTGACCTGACTAAATCCACTGGAGAACAATGCATCAGGTGTCCTTGTACCCGGCTTATTATTCTTTTGCAGAGATTTCTTACATTAACAGACCATTGTTTTCTTAACTCACCTAAAATAAATACACAAGAATGTTCTGTGGGAGCACACTGATAATTTATTGTGAACCTCTTTCATTTCTGTTTTGTATACAAATAAAAGTGGCAAGCTTTTATATGGTAATCCTGTATTTATTTGATTTTTAACTCAAAACAATTGCATTAGATCTTCAGGGGGACAGGATATAATGAGAAGGAAACACATTTCCTGTTTTCAACACTTTGGGGCAATGGTTTTATTTTAAAGGTTGTAGTATAAACATTATTTAGCCTTATTTTTTAAATTATATATGGACAAATGCAGAGAGTAACTATGAGCTGAGGTAGTTGTACCGACTGCGGATGCGAGATTCCACATGTGACATGCCCAAGTCAAAAGACTGGCAGGTGTATTTAGGAACTTGGATTGGCTAACGAGGAGAGGAAGGCAAAAACACTTGAGCACAGAGCAATTCATCATCTACAAACAAGGTAAGTTATAGACTCAATAAGAGCACTGGAAACTGAGCAAGATCTAGCTCAAAAGCGGCCATTTAACTTGAAAGCATAGGTTTGGAACACTTTTTCTTCAGCCCTGTACAGACAAGGAGAGGTTGTCCTGTACATCCCAGGACCATCTTCTTGCTCATCCCTGACTGGGTGGGGGAGTGTAGCCATATTCTACAGTCAAGAAAAGCCTGTCAGGTTTGGCCTCTGGCCACTGCCAGGAGCTCCCTTAGCTCATCAGGAAGATGAATGGGTACCTTTGCTGTGTAATCTTCAATTATCTCACCTAGAATTCAACCTCTTTAGTAGGACACACGATTTGCACATGTGACTAGCACGCTCTGGCTGGGGGCTGGATATCTTCCTTCTTTCTGTTTTACCATTACTTCTTCCACCTCTGACTCCAATCATTTTCTTGGGGAAAGGCAATAAAAGGTGATGGAATGTGAGTTGAAAGTAATTTTGTTACCTGCACTTCCATTTAAAATAGAAGGTAGAAAAGCATAATGTAGTTTATGGACTTTATTTTTTAGCAGCTTAACCCCACTTGACAGAACACTGAGGCCCCACAGCCTGGCACATGCAACTGATACTCAGAGGTATTATTAAAACAAAATACAGTAATGCCTGGGGTCACAGCGTTAATTTCCCTGCCGGCACTGGCTGTGAACACCCTCGTTAATTTATCCCAACTGCAAACTGTCTGGTTAGCCCACTTCCATCCATGTTGTACTGACACAGCTCAGAGTTCTGCCTGAGATAATGCTTACCTGCAGGTCCTGTGGAAAAAAATCATCTTTCAATCCATTATGCCTTTGTTGTCTCTGAAGGACTTTGTCTCCTGCTAACAGTGCACTATATATATATATATATGTGTGTGTGTGTGTGTGTGTGTGTGTGTGTGTGTGTGTATATATGTGTGTATATATATATATATATATATATATATATAGTCCTGACTCGCTGTCCTGCAACATTATATCCAAATCTCAAGTTCTTGTGGGACCACAGAGAGTGACAGGGCAGCACCAGGGATGTAGGGACACACCATAATCCAGTAACACCATAATTGGTGTTATTCACATGGAGTGAATAACACCAATCCAACATGGTGTTATTCACTCCATGTCACAGCCTGATGCTAACAGCCTGAGCAAATCCCTGAGGGTGTTGTGGTGTGCAGTTGATGTCACCTGTGCTGTGCCAACCCAACAGCTCCCACAGCAGTCTCCTGGGCTGGGGGAGCAGCTGGAAGCAGCACAGCACCCCTCTGCTTGCAGGGAATTTGGGTGCTCTGGGCCTGAGGGATCCCCAGCGTGGGACACCCGCACAAGCAGCTGCCACCGCCACCTCCTCCCCACACCACAGGGATGCACATGGAGTGAATTAAACAAATGACTTGGCATAATAAAGTGGCCAGACTCATTCTAATTTTGTAACAATTTATATACTAAAGAACAAGCTTCAGCTGCAGTAGTCAATTTGTTTTAACTTTCTATTTTCTGTGTAATTTACTGGCACCATGCTGACCAGAATGCTTCTGGTATTATTGATCATTTAGTGACTTGCTGGACATACCTTGGTAATAAAGAGTAACAAACGCGTGGGCTCTACCCAATTATATACTATTCAGGAATTGTATGTTTGCCAAAAGAAGTAAAACACAGTCAGACAAGATTTTCTCCGAAATCCAGTCTCTGAATAATCAAGAGTGTCTTGTGTTTTTTCCAGACCACCCAAGAAACTGAAGCTGCTGACTGAAGTATTCAGCACATAATGAACAGCTGATGCCACATAGATCTTACCAATAAGCTGTGTACTGTGTCCTTACAAAGATAAGAGCATTTACTGCAACCCAGGGCTTTTAAAAATACTTTCACTAGTTAAAGCAGTGTAGTAACTGACTTGGACGTGAAGGCTGCACATTCACTAGGTAGGAACTTTTCCTGGGATAAGCCCATCTGAATGTCAAAGAAAGGCCCAATTAATTTATTTCACATAATGAAATATGGTTATAAATAAACATCTGTTTTTCTTCCTGTATGATGCTTGTATGAAACAAATGCAGAACACTCAAATTCCCCTTACCAAACATGGTAAAATTTGGCAAATAATGTACCAGCATTTCCTACAACACAGAAAACAGGTGCTTTACTTATCTACAGAACAGCTTTGGCTTGAGGGTTTTCAGAGCAGGAAAGCAGAAAGGAATTTCAGGGAAGTAACTTGCAAAAGTGAAGTAAATTTTTAGACTTTTTTTGCATCATTCAACACTTAAGTTTGGTTTCCTTATTTGGTTTTCAAAATAAAAATGTTGCTGCTTTGTTCTGTAATATGTTACTTAAAGTAAGTAAGGCATATTCCTGTGACTTGAATAAAAATCAGATTGAGGCTGAAGGGGGGAAAAAAGGTAAAGTATCTCCGTGATCAGCCTTTACTGTCTGTTATTTCAACAAGCTCTTTAATGAAATCTGTTCTACACTGGGTTGTCAGCAGACCTCCTCCTAATGAAGAAGAGTCACATCAGAAAATGCTCTGCACAGCCCCAAATGGGTGTTCTGGTTGGTAACAAGCAGAGTTACCAACACTGGCGTCGAGAGTGTGCCATCTTCAAAAGCCAGGCCCAGCTGGGGCAATGCTCTGCCTGGCTACTTTCCAAGGCAGACAGAACCACAGGGATATCGAATCTCCCAATGACAATCATGTAACACCTCAACATCAAGAGCAGAATACCATTAGGAACACATTTAATGACATTCAGCACCTAGAAAGTAGAGTCACCCTTACTGCTGTCATTCAGCACACCCAAGATTCAGATTTAGATGGAGATGAACAGTAGTCTGAAAAAGTAAGATCATTAAAAAAATAGTAGTTGTCATTTTGTTCCTTAGAGCAAAATGTATCAAAAGATTCCCAAAGCTCATGGATAAAATATTATGGCTGATGACCATAATTATTCTCTGCTCTTCCTGCACGGGATTCAAGTTTTGCAACTTTTAGAGTCAGCTACTTCATAGCAGTAGTCAATGTATTGTTTCTGTAAGATGCAAATACTCATTACAAAGGTATTAATTCTTTAATAACAGTATCAAATCAAATATCATTAACAAATACCAGATCATACAATGCAGAGTACAGATGGTATTAACAAGATAATACCTATTCTTAGCTGTTTCAAATACGTTAATTTTTATAATCTTGCCAAGTCAAGTTTGCTAACAGCTGTCAGAAACATTCAGTATACAAGGGTTGACTGAGCGGCACAGATGTTTCCATCTTAGAAGAACTTTCTTTGAAGGAAGAGAGACACTCCTGATGACATGTCTTCTTTTCTTGTTATTACTTCCTTCGAAAATCTTTAGGTCTGTGGGGGGGGAAAAAAAAAGGTGTTTTAAGAAATGCATGTGCACTACAATGGCTTTGCTTTAAGGCTGCAGTAGCAACCTCATTTTATTTTCTTACTCTGGTGAAGTTTTTTTGACAGAGTATTTTCTGGATTACACAAACAAGACAGAACAAATTGAAGAAATTTACTAAGACATCTATGAATTTACAGACATCAAAACTAATTGGTCACTCCTACTTTCCTAAGCAAAACAAAATAATCTTGAATTGAATGCAGTCTCACAGGGTCTTAATACAGGTACTTATTTGTCTCCACTTTTAAAAACTGAATAATTCATGCATAAGGCATTAAGTTTTAGTTAACAGCATAGACCACCATGACTACTAAAACAGTTAAAACTGATGATTTAAAAAAAAATTAATTTGAATCTTAATTAAAAGTTCTGCAATACCATTTGCTTGGATGACAAATGTGGATAACATTCAGATAGAAGCAGACTGCTGTTTGCAATCCTTTCCTATTCAGTCACATCTCTCGCCCTGCCTGCCACATATGCACTGGCTGCAGGAACCACTTCTCCCTGAAACTAAACAACTCAGACCAGCTCATGGCCTTTAGAATGCCAACTCTGCAGACTAGATGCATGTCTACATCTCCAACATGTCCTGCAGAGAAGCTGCACATCCTGGACTCTGCCCAGTCACTCCCCAAACCCCCAGAGCAGGCCAGCAGTCTCTGAGTGCTCAGGACACAACAGCCACTCCTCGCAGCCCCCATCCCACACAGAGCTGCGGCCTGCTGGAACACAACGCCACTCACTGCTTCTCTCATCTGTCATCAAAGCAGGTTGGGGAACTGACCAGGATGCAACAAGAGTTAAAACAATTAAGTTTTAGAGACATCTAAAGGAATACAGGGCCAGATTTGTCGTGAAGTTGAATGAAAAATTCTGGCATACAGTAAAAGCTGCAAACCACTACACTAACCAAGTTAAATTTCCAAAGGTGGTAGATTTTATCTGTAATGCAGCTCAATAGTGGAAATGAAAAGCAGACAGCAATGAAAGCAGACAGCTTACTTTGAAGACTGAGAGTTTAAATGGCTGAAGAGATGCAGAAATCCAACACTTGCTTAGTCCTGTGTTGCAGTTCTAGAATTTGCCAAGCAAAAGCACTGCAAAGTGAAGTCATTCACACAACTCTTGTATGAGCCCATAGGTTCTCACATGAAAGCAACTCTGGAATTCAGTTTGTGTTGTTTCAAGAATAGCATATAAAATTGTGTGAATTTTACAGAACAACTATAAAGAAGAACTAATGTTCATACTGTGATGAATCACAAAGCTGCTTTGTTTCCCATTTATATAGCATATTCTGTATTAACATTTGGACTTACATATTTTGTGCATGACAGAACTGCTGCAAGCACCATATATGTTGTCTACATACTTATTTAATGTTGAACTTGAATACACTCAATGTTTGATGGCTGCTGTGCGCTGGAAAGTCAAGTCACATTTTCTAGAATTCCAGACTTCAGTACTTGGAAATATTCATAGAATCACAAATGATTTGGGTCAGAAAGGACCTTCAACATCCTCTGGTTCCAGCCTCTCTGCCATTCCACATTTTGTAACTCAGATCTCACCCTGCATGCCAGAATAGGTATTTCATTATATCAAACTGTCTGTGGAGTAGCAAGAGTATGGGATTTTGAAAAATTCTCAGCAGTGACTTAGAAGGTTTATCACTACATCCATCCTAGACAGGTGGACAGTGCTGGAAGATTTTATGCAATGCAGCATGCCAAAGACATCCTTGTCTTGCAGCTTATGGTTATTATTCTCTCTTTTTATAGGCCAATCCATCCTCTTGTGCAGTGCTCAAAGGATTTTGCATTTTTCTATGAAGGGCTCACTTTAAACTTCAATCTAGCGTTATGCTGGAGTGCTGCAGAGCTATGGGTCTCACAGCACTTTGTTCTGGGGTGAAAATCCTTTTTTTTTCTTGCTTGCTTGTAATCTGCATTTCATCTTTAATGCTCATTGTCTTAAAATTTAAATGCATAAAACACTGGACTCTTTGTAGTCTTATGAAGTTAATGAAGCTTAAAGACAGGATTTTCCACACTAAAACACTTGTGTGAACAAATACAAAAGTTTTTAAAGCCTTTTCTATTGCCACAGTAGGCTTTTTATGCTTACTAGTACTTGGCTTTTGGACTGCTTTTGAAGAGTCCTTGGCACCAGGAAAGCTAAGCCTTGAAAAACACTGCCTTTGGCAAAAGTGTTATAGGCATTTTGTCAGATGAAGAATATGAACCCACAAAAACGTTGTCTACTCAGAGAGAATTATGAACTACTTGTGAGCATCAATGGGTAACTGCTCATTGATAAGTGACATAAATCCACGTGGGAGTCTTCCTCCTTGATGGCAGCGCTTTTGCTGCTCCTCAGCAAAGGCCTGAGTTTATGCACTTGGAACAAAGGAAATGCTGCCTCCTAGAAGAGACAGTTCAGAAATTCACCCAAAGGCAAGACTTCACAGAGCTGCTTCTCCTTTTTATTTTTAAAGTAATATTCTTGAGGAAAAAAAGCTGTGCTGTATATAGACAACAGACTCCAAGACAAGGGGAAATGTGGGAATGTGGGAACCGATGTATCTGCAGTCTAAGCTGAAATGCAAACTATTATGGGTTCACTGAAAATGAGAGACACTAGTTTGTGCAGCAGATGTCTATCACCTAAATATGTAAAAAATATTTGTTTTACTAACATTTTTATACTCCATGTAAAAAGTGTTAAGATGGTTCTGTGAGTTCTAGGCAAAATACTCAGCAAATCAGCAATCCATTCATTACAGGAGGCCGCTCAGTGCTTCTCAATAACAAATACTTTATCACTGAGTAAAAGGCACTGAAGAGCTCATCCTAAATTCTGATTACAGCTTTTAAATCTCCTAAAGTTTCCCAGTGAGGTAATGGATTCTCCCTCTCTGAAGACACACAAAACCCACCTGGATGCATTCCTGTATAACCTGCTCTAGGGAATCCTGCCTTGGCAGGACTTGGCTGAACTGGATGATCTCCATAGATCCCTTCCAAACCCTCACAGTTCTGTGATTCTGTAAATTCTCGCAATTTTTATCCATATTCACAGTTATCAGAAGAGAAATACAGCTGATGTAAACTGCTGACAATCCACAGCCAATGGAACTTACAAAACAGATAAACCTGCATGTATTTCCAGCTCCTATGATCGATCAGCTTTTGTGATGGAAAACAAAAGGGTCTTAGTGATCCCCACTGTAACTGGTAGAGAGCTTTCCAAAACTCTTCAGAATTAATGTATTTCATAAAAATGCTGTTTTTTGATACAGATGCCAGCCCTACACTCTACAGTGCTGAAAAAAACCCCAATGGACTGTGAGAGTTTTCCTCTTTACAGGAGAACAGTAACTTCTTTGCTCTGGACCCCACTTCATGAAATAAGGTTGGGGTCAAACTAAACCCTGGAACATGGAGAAGTCCTGCCTTTCTTCATGGACTTGAGAGATGACTTGAAGAGGCTTGTGTCCTTGGGTTAAAGCTTGCCATTGTAAATTCTCTCTTCAGTGTCTCTGCAGATTTCAGAGTTACAATTATGTCTGAAAAGTACTGCAGAGTGTAGAGCTGGCATCTGTATCATTAATTAATACTGAAATTTGATGAACATACATGTGCTTCCCTAGCAACTCCAACTCCAGCATACACCCCTTTGTGCAGCTGCATAAAACAAGGTTGCCTTTAATCTAGGTCAGTTCTCTGATTTTCCATTCTGTTGCCACACAAGCAGAATGGAGAGGCAGGAAGTGATGGATGATTCTTAAAACTGAGCCTTATTGCCAGAAAAAATGCTCACAAAGCTATGACCTCTGCCTCTGAACATCTCAGATGGCAAACAGAAACTAACAGCACAAAAGGACCTACTTACATATTTGCAACTATGATGGGACCCCCCACTTCACAGAATATTCAATATTCTTTTTCAGTGTGATGTGAAATATCCTCTTCCAAGGGTATTTTTCCTGTGAGGAAGGACAGGACAGAGACTCTCTGCAATAGTTACATGTGTTCAACTCTCAACTCCTGGAGTGAATATTTATTTCAATCAACTCTGAAGAGACTTGCTGAACAGCTCCATCTTTATTAAATTCTTGTCAGCACATTCCAGCAAGAATGTTTCCCTTTGCCTAGCAATGTTTTGTGGAGATAAAACAGCCTCAGAAAAAATAAAATAAGGCGGGGGGGGGTGTGAGTGTTACTCTATGAAGGCCAAATCTAAGTAATCACTAGTTTGTGTTATACTGCAACTAACTCGATTTCAAAAATATACAGGACAACTTCATCATCTTATTTCTAGGCAAACAAGCTAAAATATTGTAGCATCTTACAGCAGACAGGTTAGCATTACTAATCTCAAAGAAATAATAAAGATAAGGCTGCAAATTAATATATGACACTGTCTATTCTATATGTACAGCAGTTATTTTACAACCCAGACCATATTTAAAAAAATATTTTCTCTTCATTTTTAATGACTCAGAATACTTCTTCAAAACTGCATATTTTAATCCAAATGACTTTGTTTCTTAGAACTTTTAAATGCACTGGGATTAGCTAAAACAATATAATTTCTGGTCAACATTGTCCTTCTTCCAAAAGAAGTGACACTCCTCCCTGGTTTCTTCCACTGCCTGCTGCTGATAAACAACATTTGATAACATGATCTTTTCTTCTTTCAAGCTCAAAAAACCTGGATAACCATCTCTCCACAAACAACCCCTACTCACACTGCTTTGCTGGTACATTGCATTCATTGTCTAAGACTTTTCAAAAGAAGTAAAACCTCATGGAATTGTTAAGTCATTTGTGTGCTTGCAAGCCTGTGTTAATGACTGCTAATGGTTTCAAACCTGCCTGTGCTGATGCTGAGGAGTAAGGCAGTGCTGCACAAGAAGTGACCTGTCAATACCTGCTCTTGACTCAGGGTGGAAGCACTGTCTCAAATTGCAATTTTCTCTTCACCTGTGGGCAATCATCTCACCACTGGAGCACATGACCCATAGAGCCTGAGCTCCCTGGAATTTCTGCACCCTCAGCAGCAGTAACAAGGAGTGTTCAGAAAGGATTTACTTTTCCATCAGCTCTGCAAAAGGTCAGTGCCTTAAGGCTAGCTAATGTCACAGGCTAATATGGTGACTGAGACGAGAGACGTGGTACAAGAGCAACATTTGAAGAGTATAGGCTTAGAATTCTATTAAGATTTTACTGCTTCCATGAATGAGAGAAAGCACTCCAAATGCATGAAAACCCCCTTAAACTTAATAACCATCCCGTAAGAAAGACACATCCATCTCTTCCATTCAGTTTCTATTACCTGAAAAATATAATGTCTGGTAGGATTCTCATTTGCATAGGTTATTTATCAAAAATAAAACCAAAAAAGTATCGGTCTTAACTCGCAGTTATCAAAATGTTTTAAGAGTAACTCACCCCAGAGGGTTTTAGGTCTGTGGCTGCTATGTCAGCTTTTTATTCAGTAGCCTCTTTTTCCCCCTTTCCTGTTTCTGTAACAGTGTAGTGTTCCCCAAAAGGCTGAAAGAATCTTCAGCATGACTGTGTAGTTTTACAGAAACTCCCCCTGACTTTCTTACACAAGTTTCAAGAATTTTAAGAAACAACAATCTCTCCAAACTTGGCTGAAAAACTAGAACACACAAAGAAATAATTGGTATTAAAATACTTCTAACCTACCCCTAATTTTTAAAGCACTTAACAAGTGATATCCATTAGCTCATAAAGGTCTCATTTAAGGGAGTTTAGAAACAACACTGTTTTGACAGACTGGGGAAGACCTATTAGTGAAAAGATTTTGTGGACTGATCATGCCACTTAGTTACTAGCCCTCAGCCACTCTTTGATCCCATTACTCTGTGCTGGCAGCAACACTTGATCTCTATTACTGTGATGCTCTTCTCCATAATTCTGGAAATCACCATCACAGGAATGTGGAATTATTGCTAACTGATGACAGTTGTCTGCTTACACAGAATGGTTCTATGGCTCATGTTTCATATCTGCTTATTAAGGACAATAGGTGGCTTTTAGCCTTTTCTTATAACAAAAGGTTCCAAATAATTTGGTTTTGTCCAAAATTAGCACACAATAAACACAATGTGAAATTTGTTGTCTATCTGGCACACATTTTAAGGTTATTTTATGAATAAATAATGATGAAATTTTGAGTATTTAAGATTTGTTTTTATAGAAAAACTTCAATACAGAGACAAAATTTACTGTAAATTCTAAAACAAGCGGAATGTATGTATTTTTCAGGAATATTATGCCAAAGTCAATAGCTATTAGGTAAGGGGACTATAGTTAAAGGGGATTTCTGAACACATTTCATGTTTTTCACTAATCACACTAGTAAATCAAAACCCAAGGATCAGACATCACTATCATTCCCTGTAAAACAAAATTATGTGGTTACACACAAACATCAACAGTTTGGTGCTGGGGTGAGAAGAATCATTCCTCTACTCGAGGTGTACCTATTATCCCATTATAGCTCTATGCCCCTGCTAAGATAATCAGTGAAATAGCTAATTTTATTTCAACTGTCATTCAATTTCCAATTCACACTGTGGCCTATTCTAAACCCCCAATTCCTCTGCTTGGGGCACAAGAACTGTTTCCATGTTAGTGTTGTTCTCATGCAGACTGCTATCTTGCCTAAAAAGCATTTCTACAAGTATAACTTACTCTGCTTGGAGAACAAACCACAGAAACAGAAGCTGCGTTTTGTAACAAGAGTAAGAAAAGGTGATACTGCTATGACAGTACAGCTGTAGTGTCTAATCATCTTCTGCAGAAACAAAACTTAAGACATGTTTGTTGTCATCCTCAGCTGCAACTTGTTTGCTTTTTTCTACATAAAACTAGCACCTGTAATTTTTAAAAAGTGTCCTTAAATCATGTTATCCAATATGCATTTCGGTATTCTTAGTGAAATGAAGAATGGCTTATTAAAATTTTAAGTGGTTACAACGTTAGTTTCTGTAAAAACAAACTAAGTAAAATTGATCTAAGCTTTTTCAAATTTACTGTAATTCCCTGTTTTTGACCTTGCTTATATGAATTCTGTCTGGAAAAATA
Source organism: Poecile atricapillus (assembly GCF_030490865.1). Classification (NCBI taxonomy): domain Eukaryota; kingdom Metazoa; phylum Chordata; class Aves; order Passeriformes; family Paridae; genus Poecile; species Poecile atricapillus. Next base: position 140,898,434 of record NC_081250.1, read on the forward strand.
TTTACGTTAAATCAATGGAATACACATGTAACTTTCATCTTGTTAAGATGATGCTTTTTAAAAATAGAAGGTTTCTTTTTTAGTGATATTTTTTGCTAAAAACTGTAGTACTGTATAAAGAGCAACACTGTACACTTGGCTTTGGACAAAGAATTACGTTATTCTTCAAATAAACAGAGAACTGGTTGAAGGAATAGTGAAATACTTTCCAGACTTACTGTCAGCCACAGAAGTGAAAAAGGGAAATCTAGACATTTATAAAAGAGTGATTAAAAATTAATCTAACTCTAATTTCATCTGGGCAAGTAGTTCAACAGTATCATATACAACCATTCTCCTATTCCTTGTCCAATTTCCATTCTCACATATGAGATAAACACGTTTTAAGGGAAAGGAGCTTTCGAACTTTCTTTTTGGGAGCCTCTTCAGAAAGTTTAAGTAAAAGGGCCCAGTTACCCATTTATTATCTCTTACCTTCAACTTTTGTTTTAGAAACAACCTAACCTGCCCCCAGATAAAGGGTATGAGAATCGGTAGCACTGATATGTTTTAAGCATGCCAGAGAAAAGCCAGTAATCGAATTCAACAGACTAAACAATCTGAATATGAATGTGTTGGATTTTTAAGATGATTGAATTACTGACCCTTCTTGATTAGTGTCCAGTTGCTGCCTGCAGCTAAAACCTAATGTAGAGGAGAGCAATTTTCTTCTTAAGTATCTGTGTGGCTTTTTGTCCACAGGAATTTAGATCTAGCTCTGGTAGTCTGAAATGTGAGACTTAGGTACCTCCAAATCTCCTGTTAAATGAAATGCTACACAAAATCCTGAGACATTTTATGCCCTTACTATTGAAAAAAAAAAAAAAGTTACCAGTGATAGTTCCTAGATTTGATTGGGGATTAATGGATTAATGATCTACAGTTAGTTCATGTAATTCCTACCAAGAGGCAAAAAGGCCACAGAAAATGAGCTGCCAGTGGGATTCCTCAAAGAGTACATTGGAACAGAACTGGGCTGTATTGGCAGGATAGCTTTTTCCTGGTTTATAGAGTTTGTTTTTTAGGGAAAATTAAGACTGGCTGCCGTCTTTTACAGAAGTTTGCGCTGGCCAAGTCTTCTCTCAACACTGCTGCATGCTACCCCTGCTTTGTGAGAGAAGATGAGCACTCAAGTTGGAGAGGCAGTACTTAGCCCAAGACAAAAAACAAGTATTACCAAGTGAGACATAATATGAAACACAATACAAATCCCAAGAAGCTGCAGACACACTTGACAACTGAACAGGAACTAAGAAAAAGACTGGAGAAATTTAATTTGGTACCAAATTTTTAAACACTAATGAATATACTTGAGATGGTCCTCATAAAAATAGCTCAAGACCTCACCATCTTCAGAGATGGCTTTATGGCTTTCCCTCTGCTCTTCTCAAGGTAACTAGAGTGACCACTCCAAAAATTTTTCCTTTGTTTTACCTCCTATTTCATTGTAGGGAAAAAACCCCAACATTTTATAAACTTAGAAAAAACTGCAGGTTATAATTTGTAACACAACACATAACTGGAAATACTCCAAATGTAATTTCTCTATGCCATATAATGTGAAGTGTTTTTTGATGTTGGCTCCTCATGAAGTTATCTGAAAAAATTAACAGACAAAAAACCTAATAAATCCTGTTAGCATCTTAAATATATAGAAGTACTGTTTATAACATCATTTCAGCCACATAACCAGGATATCTCTGGCTTCTTCTGTTTGGTTATTACATTCCAGAATTAATTTGTGTAACTAAAAATAGAAATTTGCACTAGAAATTGTAGAATTGTGCAAGATAAATTCTGCTGTAGTTCTTCTAAAAAAACAAACAGAAAAGGAAGTGGTGGATGAGAGGATTTCTTAACCCAAAAGCTTTTCTGTTTATCAGTGCCTAAACAAAAATATGTTTGTTGGGAACATCACAGGTGGCTTCTGGCTGCCTGAGTCTGGCAAGACTGACTTTAAGGACACAAAACTGGGGAGGAACTGGAATAAGGTACAGAATATGTAAGAGGATTATCAGAGCCATCTGCAGTCCACAGGAATCCAATATGCTTGTGTTTCATCACCTATAAACTTTTCTGTCTGAGAACATTGTGATTTTCTGCTTTCAAAGCCACAGAGTGCTACTGATGAACTTCCAGGCATCTGTATGCCTTGCATGGGGATGACATGCAGTGTCATTACTGTGACCCTGCCTACCCCATGCTGCTCAGCTGGAACAGAATCACGGCTTCAGACCAGGCTCTGCAACCCCCTGCCTCAAAGCAGGATGTACAGATGGGGGCAGAAATCAGGGAAGTTACTCAGAAATATAAACATTAAGAAGGTGTTTGGTTTTCGAAAACCAAATTGCAGAGTTTACAATATATCAAGTTTTAAAAACTTCAAAAGTGTAGAAGAACTTGCTCCCCCAAGGACAAGCAAGCATCTGTCTGGCCTGAGGGGAGCTCCTAGGAGGGCTGGCAGTGGACCAGGCACTCAGCCTGTTACACACCAGCACCAGCCCAAGCACACTCTGCAACCAGACAGCTCTCTTAAGGGAGCTTAAGGCTCTCTGCTTTCTTAAGGGAAACTCCCAAGAATACATAAATCTCACTGGAACAACACAGGGCTGCTGTTCCATCTATTTGGTAACATGCTTATTTAAATACTTCTTGCAATACAACTTCCTGCCTTTAAAACTGTCCCAAAACATATATATAGACCCAGACAGGTAAACAACTTTCAAATGGTATATAACAGCAAAATTTGCCCATGAATCTGATGCATCCTTGCTTTTATGGAACGGAATTGTTTGCTTAGTCATATATGACTGGTGAATTCTGTGATTATTTCTGTTTAAAACTCATTTAAAAGACAAACAATCTGAAATTTCAAACACACTTTAAATAAAAGTTTCATTCATAGTACAAAATCAAACTCTGTCAAAGGGACTAGTTTTTGATCTTTTTCACCTTGAAATATATCTGGAACAGACATAATTTTCTTTCCTGAATCTATGTGGCTTTCCATCCCACTTACTTCAGAATTCTGCATGGAGGATCTAAGTAAGAACCTCTGCACAAGTTGGGAAATCAGTTGGCTCAGATTAGGAATAAAAGGAAAGAACACTTGAAGAAAGCTTTTTTGACTTTTAATTCTCCCCTTTTTTGGAGCAAGATCCCTTTGGATGTCCTGTCATGGTGGAAGGAGGGCTGCTTGGAAGGCTCACTACTCTGAAAACCACTGCTGGGTTTCCACACCTGTGCTTTCCTTAAAATCTATATCTCTATTTCAGTGTCCCACTTGCATACGGTGTCTTTCTCTGTGGTGGGTCAACCTCCAACTACCAGCAAAACAGCCTTTAAAGAGCTCTCTAGAGCAAGACATTTTAACACAAAATATAGTCAAAATGTCCAATAACATCACTAGCAGAACTGACAAAGTTCTTCAGATTCCAGAAGAAAATTTACATTATTATTTCCAATTAAAGAGAAAAAGGGTATTTTCCTCCTGATATTAGTAATTTCTCACAAATTCAGCTATTTACATTTGTTCCATATTATCTATCTTATATCTAGTTTGTATATAGTAACATACATTTCTTGAGTAAAAGTTTTAATAAAAAACCTCAAAAATTAATTTTTTACTTAAAATTGTGTTTATCTGTATTTATAGCCTTATATACTTTTAATCAATACATACCTTTTCATTTGATCTTTTCCCTTAAAGCATACAGGTATCTTAAAAGTTGGTATTAACCAACTATTTTTTTTTTTGTAGAAAGAAGATGAACCACTGTCTCCCTCTATTTTCTCCCTTTTATAATCACTCTCAGAGATATTTCATTACCTTCTGAACATCTACCCTTTGGTAAACAGGTTGGTCACCAGACTCAAAACTTCATGGAAGACAAATAATAATTAAAAACAAAAGTCAAATAAAGCAGGAAGAATTATTAAAATCATCTGAAGAAAAAAAAAATAGTTTAAAGCTTTTCTGTGTCCTTCATTTTCTGGTTTATTGTAAGGACTGCTAATACTCCATGGGCTCTGCAGAAGCTCACAGATCCAAGTCCACAAGGCTTTGTACATCCCAAACAGAACACGGGACAAGAGCAGGCTACTCATTTCAGCACTGTGTGTTCTCACCCAGATTTCTAAGATCCTAGTACAGAGTAGCAAACAGCAGCCCAAGGAAACACCAAACAGGACTAGTAAGATTAGCAAACGATGCACTGGATTTTTTAAACACAGCTTATTACAATATTAATCTATTTTACTATGTTAGTTTACTTTCCCCATATATAAAGAACTATAGAATTACTTGCATCTGAAAGGACTACACTCAAAGAGGAACTAACTTCAACATTACATCAGTTTGCTCAGGAACTGTGCAATGAGCTCTGAGCATCTCCAGGGCTGGAAATTTCAAAACCTCCCTGGGCATCTGAAAAGAATGAAATGACAAGGAACCCAAACAGAAAATCAGTTTGGCATTCTGAGATACATGCATATTTCTGCAGTATCTGGATTTCTACAAAACAACTCATGTTCCCTTTATGTTTTCTCTTGTGAAATAATTTTCATGTCAGGTAGTTGTTTTTTCAGTACATCTCAAATTATCAGACTTATACAACAATATTTTAACCTATCTTTGATTTTTTGAACAAAGCTGTCCATTTTTTGACTTCTTTTTAAAAGCATATTTGTATTATATGCCTCTAAAAAGAAGAATATGTCAATATTTATACTTTCGTTCTGTCTCCAGTCTTTCACAGGAATATTATAATAATGCAAACACTACTTCTTCAGAGGGTTCATGTTGCCGCCCATATTGCTTGGTTTTATTAAGTTCAGAGGTAGTTTACCCCAGTTGCTCCCCGGTCATAAAGAATGGTTTGTCCCCAGGTGCCCATCATGGTAAACCCTTCCCATTTTTCCAGATTGTTCCCCATCCATCACCCTAATCCTGCCCCTAAGCCCTGTCAATCTATGTGAACCCCCACCTTTTGTTCCAGTTCTTTCCCTGCCTATCATCCCTTCCTCGACGCCCTATTGATTGTACAGTTGCTTTTCCCCCCCCCGGGTCCCTACCATTGGTCCTGCATATTGTAATCCCCACCCTTAACCCCTCCGTGGCTGTTGTCCCATTGGTCACCATACGAGCCGCCCACGGTCCTTAAAACCTGGCGCATGGGGGTGCCCAGGGTCTCGGCTCAGACCTCTCCCCTGTGATCCCAGCCCCGCACCTGTTGGAATAAACTTGTTCCTGGGAAATCGGAGGAGTTTGAGCACTCTTTCTCCCTTCGCCGCATCCTGTGTCGCCCTGTAAGCCCCAACGCCAGAGCGCAGAGGAGCTCTGGAGGTTCCAGGTTGAGCCTCGCAGTGCTAGCCTGGTTCCCCACTCCTGCCGCTGACATCGGCCACAGCTAGCCGAGGCAAAAGAGGCCGATTCGGGCAGCGACAGGTTCACACACTGAAAAAACTCAGAACACAGATTCTGTTATCTCTGCACCCTTTCTTATAATGTGTCTGATGCAAAAGCTGTCTATTCTCAGACACTCCAGCTAGCATTTTAATCAGAACAGTGACCACTATGGTTCATTTTAAGTCCCTTTTACAGACCTCTTACTTATTTTACTTAACACATCATATGTAATAACAGAAAGTTATTTTACCAAATTTGCTCAATTCTTTATTTTTTATTTCCCAACTAAGCTCTCCTCCCCGCTTTGCCCCAAAATCAGAATGCTAGAGAATCAAAATACAGTTTTCCCTTCAGACAGGAAACACATTATTATTTTTCCCATTACTTCATACTGGAAACTCTTCCCAAGATCAAAACTGCTAAAAAAGTGAGCTGAAGACTAAATTAAAACTTATCTGACACCAACAATGGTCTGGTTGCAAGCCAGGACAAGAAGCCAAAATTACAACAGCAATAAGCCCTGCAGTTCGCAGAGTGAATGAAGATAACCATCTTCATTCTTATCCCTCTGCTAGATAAATCAGTTCCTGAGAGCAGAAAAGCAGGTGGAATAAAAGTCCAACACAGCAAGGGTTAGAATTTTGTCTCTTTAAAATGTCTCTAGGCCTTTAAATATGGCTCTAGATGTAGCAGTTGGCTGAAGTGAAACTTCTGCCCCAGTCTCTATACTCAGAGCATTAAAATTCTCCCAAACTCCATCCACCAAGAGCCCACTAGTTCCAATTCTCTCTAGCACTCTCTCATTCATTTTGGAGCCAGTATTCTGTTCCTCTCAGGCCCACCTATTCCATGTTTTTTCTCACCATAATACGCACTTGAGCTCACCAGCCCTCCCACAGGAGAATCACTATCTGCTATAGGGTTTCTAAGGCAGTTGCACTCCCCAGCCCCCATAATTGGCAAGGAGTAAAAAGATTGTATACAGAGAGCAGTTACCAGCAATCAATCCAAATGAGACTGCAGTGGAGAGAAATATAAAAAAAGGGGATGCTTATTTTCTCTGTGCTTTGAATTCCTCCAGAGGGAATGGTTCCAAGAAATTATGGGAGGGGAATTCTAACTGCAGTAGTATTCTTACCTGCAGATTTCCCCCAAGGTTAATATGCTGACATGAAGATATTACAAAACTTAGTTTGACAGCAATAACTAAATGAGATAGCATCAAGTTTATTTGTCC